>NC_050581.1:198613473-198755973 GCF_011100635.1 Trichosurus vulpecula | reverse complement strand
CTGTGGTACATGAGCCAAGGGCCCCCTTTGAGCCCAGATCTGCTCTTTCTGCTTCTAGGTTCTCAGTTTCTTAACCCTGGCTTCATGAACAAAGGGCACCAGAAAACCCCCCAAAGGAAGGATGACTTCCTTTCTCTGCAGTGTGAGCTCAGAGGTTTGGGAAGTTGTTGGCTCTTTTAGCATCATGAGCACATATAGCTGCAGCTTAGACTTAAGCTGACACCATAATAGGGCCTGCCAGGGCAAGGGAAGCATTTAACCTGGGTCTGGAAAGCTTTATTCTTTCATTCCTGAGAGTGTGAGGCAGTCAGTGCTGCTGCATGCAGGAAGTCCATTCTTTGAGAACCTCCCAGTGCCCCAGCTCTTTCCACCAATGCCAATCGATGACTTGTCAATAATTAATAGTCCTCAGGAGATGCCTGGGTTCTGGGAAGTACTCATGTTCACCTAACCAGCAGGTGTTCAAGGCAGTGCATGTCAAAAGAATCAGAGGATCTGGGGTCGGACAATGTTCTGCTTAGCCCCAGGAGGTAGAACTAAGTGCTGGGAGCACAAGGACAGATTGAGGCTTCAATCAATGAATTCAGCAGCATTAAGTGCTTCCCATGTGTCTGGAATGGTGCTCGAGCTTCTGTTGGGAATTCGAGTGGAAGGCCTTTCCGAAGTCCCTTACCTTTGTTGGGCCTTGGTTTCCTCACCTGTAAGATGAGAGGGTTGGACTAGAGACTAGAACAAGGTTCTCCTTTTCCTTTGTCATAGATTCCTTGGCAGTCTGGTGAGTCTTAGGGGTCCCTTCTGAGAAGAAGGTTGTTAGGTGTATAAAATAAATAGAATTTCAAAGGAAACAAAAATATTAAAATAAAGTTATCAAAGTATTAGAAAAAGATGGGACCTTAAACTAAGAACCTAGATGATCTCAGGAGTCCCTTCCGGCTCTTAATAGGCAGTTCTATGATTGAGATTGTCCTGACTCAAATGGTGTCCAGCCTACCATTCCAAAGTGCTGCCTCACTTTGACCTGCTAGAAAATGGAAGGGTTGGAAGGCAGTGAACTGCTAGTCTTTGACTCTTCTTGTAAGAGGAGTGACTCACCAATAGAAGAGAGTAGGCTCTCAGCTACGATCTTGCACTCTAGACCCTGACGTTTCAATGCTTACTTTGAAGCAAACAAAGAAATGGGTTTTTTTTGGGGGGGTCATGTACATATCCCTGTGTAAACACTTTCTCCAATAAACCAGCATAACTCAGTGCCACTCAATCCAGTCATTCTAAACTGACTTAAATGAAGTCAGGTTCAAAACTACCTTAAGTGCCAGTGGACAGCACTCTCTTGAAAAGTGAACAAAAGTTCTTCCTCAGATAGGTAGCAGAGGAGATCTGTGTAAATAACAAATGATGTCAACATTAGCCCTTGAGCAGGAAAGAGATCTTCCCTCCTGCTGCCTTTACAACCTGTGGCATTCCTGGGTATTTTTTCACCAACAAAGTAAAGTCCAGTTGGCTCTTTATGGTTTTTGTTTTGAGCATAGAATCATTGTAATGCCAGAATAGTGAGGGATGGAAGTGCCTTCTACGTGAACATTTGAACAGAAAAACCAGATGGGTAAACCGATGAGAGGAGAGGGTTTCTCTTTCCAATTTGCATCTAAAAAAGACTCCAGTGCATCCCAGGAGAAAAGAAGAGGCGGGGTTGGTCTATTTCTGGGGCACAGATATCAAGAAACCAGCTTTTGAGATGGAACTGATCTGACTATGACTTATGGCCATTATAACCAACTTTTCTTCCATCCCAATCCCCCATCCCTCCAGAAATCTTAATAGGCTTTTGAGAGGCACCATTTAAAGCTGGCTGCATAAAATGATCCCTTGATGAAAAGGGATTGAAACAAGGGTTAAAGTAGACATTGAGAGGTTATTGTAGAGGGCACAGTGTTCATACAATCCCCCTTTAATATGTGTGGTGCGCCCCTGTGATAAGATGATTCATTAGATAAGGGCTCTCTTTGACAAGCTCCATCGTTCAACCCTCTGGGTACTGATAGAACAATTCTGCACCCACCCAGGAAAGAGAACAAGGTCAGCATTTTTTCCTTGGGCCTTCTATTCGGACATTTTAGCTACGATTGCATCTTTGTTTACTCCTCATGTATAATAAAAACGAAGTTGGAGGCAGCAGTATCCCCTTTGCCCCAGAATGCACTAAGTAAGCTTTTGGGTGAACAAAAGTCTCTGGCAGGAAATATTTTCCTAAAGAAGGGACTTCACCCTCTGGGCTTCATCATCTCAGCATGAAGAACAGAGAACTGCAGCAGTCTCACCAAAGATGTCAACACATGAACTTGGGCATCTCATCCCAGGGGAAATGTCTGATAGCAGTTTGAACATATGCTCCAGTTGAATCATAACATGTTGGTTTATCAGGATGATAAACTCCATGATTAGGAAGCCTCATTAATATATGTGTTATCATGATTTGTGAGCTTTCTACTGCTGTGAAATGGACAGCAATGTGAACTTGATGACAAATGATCATTGGCCCCCATAGATGGGCTGGTATTGACAATGATAAAACAGCCACAGAAGCAGTAGAAGAGGTCCCTGAGAGAAGCAGATGGGGCAGAGCCAATTAGCAGGTGGCTTGGTTATCCCTCCTCCTTTCGCTTTCTTGTTTCTTAAGGTTACATATATGTCTGTATATTTATATGAAAATTCCCTGATTAAAAGGTGTGTTTCTGTGAGAAAGTGAGGTGTAGCAGATGGAATGATGGGCTTGCAGTCAGTTCCCCAATGGACTGCAAGAGCTGTGAGGGCAGGGATGATCTTTTGCCTCTTTTTGTATCCCCAGCACTTAGCACAATGCCTGGCACGTAGGAGATGTTTAATAAATTGAGAATGAGGCTTAAAGCTTACTTCTGGTGCTTTTCCCTGCACCATTTTGGGCAGCTTACTTAGATCTCAGTTTCTTCATCTGTAACATGAGTGCTTGGCCTTGGAGGCCTCAGAGATCCCTTCTAAATCTATGATCCCTGGGCTCTTGAGCCTAGGACTCTCAAGTATAATTTAACCTTTTTTTGTGCCTTGAGCAATCACTTAGGGCCCAGATGCGCTGTGTTCTGCATTAAGTAGAAGGCTTTCCAAATCTAGGAGTTCCCAAAACTGACAAAATCGCAGAGCCTTCATGTATTCCTGTATGTTTCTGTACTAAAATATTACTTCTTCAATCAGAGACATGGGTGTTTTTGGTTGGTTGGTTTTGCTCTGGACCAGTGATTTCAGCAGTGGGGGAATCTCCTGATGTGACTTGCCTTCCATGGACACAGACCAACAACTCCTCTGTAACTTAGAGTCATAGAGACTTCCTTGGGGGTGCTGGGCAGAGAAGTACCTGGCCCATGGTCACACAGGGACAGGGCTTGATTGCAGGCTGTCCTGACCTTAAGGGGGACCCTCTCTGCACTACATCACGTTGCTTCTCTTAGGGATTATGCAGATAGTAGAAGAACCGCCATTGACCCCAGGGCCAGGGAACTCTTGGGTTCTAACAAAGACATGACATTTCAACCCTTCTTTCATTCTTGTCTTGGTTAGCAAACAATGCTCATTTGCCTCCAAAATGTGCCGTCGCATATCATTGTCATGCAAAACAAAAACCCAAAGCAAACATTTCCTTTCCCAGATACATCTGCCATGAGAAGTTTCTCCTCTTCCGACTCTCACTCACCTGTCCTTGGGCATTAGTAACTAGTTGGCCTGTGACCCCCTGAAGGCTGGAGAGTGCATTGCCAAAAGCCTGCGAGCTCGCTATGGAGCTCATGGTTGCTGCTGCTGCCGCAGCTGCTGCCGCTGCCTGACTTGCTAGTGGGTTATTAACCAGCTGAAAAGAGAGAAAAGATTACAGTGAAAACCACTGAGGGTTACAGAAAGAGAAAATGGACACAACACTTACAGGAGATAGGCCGCACGCTCACTCTGCAGGAGCACCTTTCTGCAAAAGGGCCTGGCTGGGTTGGAAGTATTGAAAATAAAACACCCGACTGCCTGCAAGTCCCTCATCTGGCTGAGGTGTAACTAGCCCGGGGCCACTGGAATTTTGTCCCAGGGTGAGAATTTTAGAAGGCACAAAAATTTTATGTGTGTTGTCCTTCAATAGAGCAGAAGAAGTTTAGGAGAGCATGAGATCATATGTTTAATGATGAGTGGGAAAGAGAAGGTCTGAGTTCGTGAGGTGATGGCGCCAGGGGATTGTTGCCTGCTTGTGCCCTTCCTTTTCTCCTTCACTCTACCAAGAAATCCCCAAGACTCAGCCTTGTCACATCCCCAGAGCTTCCACTTCCCTTTGTCTTTTCCAGGGGACCAATCCCTCTCTTGAACTCCCTCCATGAGCACTAACACCACCACCACCACACAGTGAGCAATTAATCTGATGCTCCCTCTCCAGTCAGTGCTGTTGGTGCACCAGGGAGTCTTGTTGATGCTAGTGATTTGCAAAGAACATGGGAGCCCAAATCCTGGGGGTTGGACTACTTACCCTCTGAGGTCCCTTCCAGCCCTGAGCTTCTCTCCCTTCAGTCACTCAGGTAACTGATTCTCCTTCCTCAATTGCATTTATTTTAATTATTAATTATTTGAATTATTTTCAAATCATGAACAAGTAAGTTGATTTCAGGGTGTGTTTCACTAGATTTACCCATCCTGGTATTGCTTGCACCAGGAAGTGTTGCCCCAGGCCTGGAGACCACTTGTTATAGCTTGGTGTTTGGGGGTACAGTGCTCACCTGCCTATGGAATATGACTGCCTGTACAGAAAGCAAATCTCTGCAAACACTGCTTTCCCGATCCTTGGAAACTGAACTGAAGCCTGCTGGTAGGTTCAGACCAATAACTTTGCCATACCAGAGGTATTTGTGTGTGTGGGGCAGGGGTTGGGCAAGGAGGGCTTATGGAGATATTCTAAGGTGTGAAAAAAGATGCTGGAACCAGCAAGGGGCTGATGTCCTAGCCAGGCTGTGGTTTGCTCCTAAAAGACTCTGTCTGTGAAGATGAGATTCCTAGAAGGAGTTCTCAGAGCTGGCTTTCAAACTGGGCACTTGAGAATCACCTTAGGGAGAAGCTCACCTATTAAATCAGTTAAACTGATTCTTCAGATTGGTAAAAATTGTGCTGATGATCTGCGCATTCTCCACAAGCTGCCAAAGGGATCTTACTAAAGCCTAGGTCTGACCACGTCACCTCCTTACTCAACAAAATCTAGTGGCTCCCTATTATCTCCAGGACCAAATTTAAAGTTCCCTGTTTGGATTGTAAGGATATTCACAACCTGACCTTTCCTTACCTTTCCCATATTCTTGCATTCTACTCCCTTCCACCCACTCTATGATGCAGCCATGCTGGCCTGTTTGCTGTTACTTAAATACTTCATTTCCCACCTCCATGCCTTTTCAAGGCTGTTCCCCACACCTGGAACACTCTCCCTCCTAAACTACAACTCTTCACATCTCTGGCTTACTTTAAGACTCCACTGAAGTAAGTGCCACCCTCTCTAGGAAGCCATTCCTGGACCACCTGCATGCTGGTGCTTTCCCTCTGAAATTATCATCCATAGGTTGTGCAGTGGATAGAGTGCTGCACCTGCAGGAGTCAGGAAGCCCTGAGATCAAGTTCTGCCTCAGACAGAGTGACCTTGGGGAAAGCCACTTAACATCTCTCAGCCTCAGTTTCCACATCTGCAAAATGGGGATAGTAACAGTGCCTACCTCTCGGGATCAAATGAGATGATGTGCACCTTGCTTCACAAACCCCGAAGCGCCGTGTAAACACTAGGGAAACCGCACGCATCTCACGTGCTCTGAGTCACACGCTTCCTCTGCTTTGTTCAAATGGAAGCTCCATGAGAGCAGTTACGATTTTTGCTGTTCCTTTGAACCGTCAGAGCTTATCCTAGAGCTTGGCACAAAGTGAGTGCTTAATGAACGCTTATCGATTGATTTTCAAGTTGCCGCTGCTTCCCGATGGTTGTGACGGGCTGCCTGCCCAGGCACAGCCGCCTCTATTGCTTTCCTTTTGTGCTTTTGAAGGAGGAGAGAAAATGGAGCTCGGCAGGGGATGGGCATTCCTATTAAGCCCCTGGGGCTTTTCAAGCCCTCTCTTGAGAACAGGCATCTCATTCTCCATTGCATGTTATAGCCCTTGAGGAAACATTTTGGGGAACAGGCATCAGGGGCATGAGAATTCTGCCTTGAGCATGTTCGGGTGGGGCATAGGGGGATAGGGGCGGGCTGTTCCCATTTGGCTGCTAAAGTTAGGAAGACATTGGGAGCCCCTCTTCACTCAGAGCCGAGAGGACACTGAAGGATAAGAGCCTCACTGTAATGTGCCTGCAGCTTTCCCCTCCTGCTCTTTCTCTCTCCTCTTTTTCTTTGGAGACACAAGAGGCGGGAGGGGCAGCACCGAAACAGGTGAGGCATGTGTGTGGAGAGGGGAATGGGACAAGAGAGGAAGCTCGAAAGGAGGAGGTTGCAGCTGCCAAAATCTATTTTTCCATGGAGACCAATTCAATCCACTTTATTCTGCCAATTTTCCACGCCAGGAGTTTTTGGGCCTCCTGACCACGAGGCAGAAGTGTAGCTTGAACAAAAATCTGCATTTAGGTTAATGACTAGATATAAATTCAAGAAACATTTAAACTATTTTCACAGTCCTGGTTTTGATACATGAATTTCATTTGTATTTATTCTAGGGTGTTATTTTTTTCCAGATAGTTTCTCTCAAGTACAACAATTGTTATGTATAGTAATGTATTCCCCATCCCAGATTCCCCCATTGGTGCCAATTCCTCTATTTTAAAGGAATTCTGCTTAAAAGATAACTTGGAACAGAAAGCCTTAACAGCTACCCTGAATTCTGCTCTATTCCTTCAAGCTCTTCTTTTAAAAATATGTCATTTCCCCTCTTTTCACAAAGACATTCTAATGCCTGATCTCTCCAAGATTTTCCCTAGGGTTATATCATACAACAGAGAATGGGCCACCAGTTCTTGAAAGTTCCATCCCATCTCCAGGTTCATAAGAATGTCTGGTTTCTGTGCTATGGAGGCCTTGCTGATGTAGGTCTTGTCCTAGCCGAATTTCACAATGCTAATTACTGCAGTGACTGAAATGATGAAGGAGATCATTTGCATAAATTATGGGATTAAAGTCATCACTAAACACATCTTTTGCCTTTCTATTTTTCCAATATCGTATAAACAAACAAACCAAAACAAATCTTCACTGTGAAATCTGGCTCTGTGGGTTGGCCCTGGATCAGTTTTGGCCACATTGATCTCAAATGTCCTCTGGGGATGGTGATGATGGAAGAGGGGTGGAGGAGAGACAGACACCTGTCAGTCTGGCTAGAGGAGGTGGGCTTTTTGGTTCCCATCATCTTTAAAGGGCTATGAAGACCTTTCCAAATTCCTAGTATGGGAGACTCACTATTATCTGATATTCCATCAGATGGATCTCTGTCAGTCTTTCCACTCTACACTGCCAATACCATGGAAACTGATGGTCCTGGTAGCCATGGTGAATTCACAAAATGCCTTCTGAATCATCAAGGAAAGCTGAATTTATGTGTTCAGTTGTAGTTAGATTGCCAAAAATTTAATTTGATTCTTAATTTTGGGTTGAAGATTTCACCCTTGCAATGGCTAGGTCATGTCATCCCAAATACTAATGGTGGGGGATAGGTGTGGATTTCCATTAACAAGGATACAAAATTTCAGGGCAACAGAGGGAACTGAAATGATCATAAGCATCCTCCAACAGCCCAGACCATTACTGGAGAAAAAAACAATGCTTTTCTGTCTTCTTGGGTTGGATCCAAACGTGTTGGATCGAATAACTGCCTGCACATAGGCAATCCTGCTCAGGCCCAGCTTTACTCTAGGAGGGGCAACCTTTAAGTGGCTACTATGAGGTGATACTTTAGATATCAAAGAAGGGATAAGGTTAAATCTGAAAAGCTAATGTCCATTCAAATCACCAACACAACGGGGAGGAAGGCCCCTGTGCGTTGGGCTGGGGCAATGAACTTGGGGCGGCTCTCAGGGACTGTTTTAGCTATTCCAGGTTGGGGAGGTTTGGTTCATGTTTTTCTCTTTTCTCTGTTCCTCTCTTACCCACAGAGAATCCCACTTTCTTTCCCTATTCCAATATATTTCTCCTTTCACTGTTTGCCTTTCCTCTTTAATAGAGCAAATGCCACTGGAAATGGCTCTCTTATGGCCCCACTGTCCCCATCAGTATGGAGAGCTGACCTTGGTGAAAGGGAGAAATGAACAGTGCTTCTCTATTCGCTGGAATGGGGACTCACAGCAATGGGGATTTGGGCTCTTAGAGACTGTGGGGACAAGTTAATCTGCAAGGCGACAATTGCCAGTGCCTGCTTGTGGCAGTGGTTCCCTAACTGTTCCCAAAGCCTGCCTCTCCTGTGGCTGCCACTGTGGTTGTATCATAATCCGTGGTAAGTAAGATGTGTGCTTGCTGTAACCCCCCAGGCCATGTCACTTTGGATTGTGCCCAGTCATGTCCTATGAGCA
This sequence comes from Trichosurus vulpecula, assembly GCF_011100635.1. Taxonomy (NCBI): domain Eukaryota; kingdom Metazoa; phylum Chordata; class Mammalia; order Diprotodontia; family Phalangeridae; genus Trichosurus; species Trichosurus vulpecula. The sequence continues at coordinate 198,747,395 of NC_050581.1, read as the reverse complement.
GTCTGACTATCAAGGCTCGGCCCTGATGGGTGAGTCTGTTCCGATTTGGACAGCTGAGATCCAAGGCATGACAAATGCAGGTAATGAGCACATTAACTTTCTAGGAGGGACCAGAGATTCTGGATGTCTCTGCCAGGTTGATGCCTTCAGATATTTCAATATCAATGTACCCAGTGAGCTCAGGATGGCCCAATTAAGGTTCTCCTGCATGACATGGTGTTGATTTAAACAGGCCAACTTGGAAGAAACTATCCTTCTTTGCTTGTTTCTAAAAGGTGAGCCTCTAGGACCCCTCCCCCCTTTATCTGTACCCACCCCCATGTCATTTTTATAGGATGGATTCTTAGAATTCTGATGTTTATATCAGGACTCTAAGAGTGGCAGACATAGGGCTCAGTAAACCTGGGTTCCAATCCTGCAGCTATATTGGCTGTGTGACTCTGGGTAAGTCACTTAACCTTGATGAGTAAGTTTCCTCTTCTGTAAAATGGATAAAATCAAATCTTTAGTGCCTATACTGTGGGGCATGCTTCGCAGTTTAAAGGAGATAATATTTGTGAAGTATTTTGCAAATCTTAAAGCACTAACATTAATGTCAGCCATCACTACTATTTGATGTCAACTTAGACTTTTATGCCTCACATAATCCCAAGTCTCAATTCTAAAACCAGTGGATTATACCCACTGGAAACTAGTTCTTTCAATTCTGATCCATAAAACTTATTTCTTCAAAGTGATTGAAGCAGTTTTAACAATTAGCCAGTTGTGGCCAGAGAGGTGCTGGGTAGAGACCAAAGGGAAAGGAGGCATGGTTCCTACTGGCAGGAAATTTATAGGCTAAGAAAGGAAAGACCACATACATGAAAAATAATATGATGACTCAATCAACTTTCTTAGTGCTGCCTTAGTGGGCCAGTTAGTGTGGCAGAGCATAGCTGGGTAGCCTGCATTTGGGGTTAGAGGATGGCAGGTCAAATCCCAGCTCTGCTCCTTACTTGCTGTGGGATGTTGGACAAGCCACTTTATTTTTCTTAGCCTCAGTTTCCTCAGTTGTAAAAAGAGGGAGTTGGACTAGAAGAACTCTGAGTTTCCTTCTAGTTGTAGTTCCTGATCCTATGCTTTATGGCCCTGGGGCTTTGATTTGTTCTTCAAACCCATGATGTCATTCCTATAAGAAGCCACTGGCCCAGAACCTTCCTCGGCCATTCTATGTTGGCAGCCTTTCTGTAGTTTAAAGTTTTAGAAAGTTGTCTGGGCATACTCAGAGGTCAACAAATCGGGTGATCAGTCAACAGCTACTTGGGAAGTGCCGGCTATGTCCCCAGCACTGTGACCCTCAATGAGCTTACAGTTTAAAGGCAGAGACAACATGTATGTAAACTGGTGCATAGAAGATGCCTACAAAGAAGATCAAAGGTAAGTGACTTGCTCAGGGTCTTATCCACTACTCCACAGCTGCCTCTCTTGGCACAGGGAACAGATGACCAGAGAAGAGTACCTGGCCTCTAGGGATCTGCATTTTCTTGGGGAAGATGAGACACACACAGATATGACCACATTGGAAGAGGGTCACAAAAATATCTTCCAAAATGTTTTAGAAAAATATTGCCTTGGAGCAGGATTTAGTTTGTCTTAAATTCTCTCCCCATTGACCCAAACTAGCCCATGCAACATGGTATAATGGATAGAATACTGTACTTTGAGTCAGGAAGATGTGGGTTCAAATCCTGCCTAAAATAGTTATTAGCTATGTGACTGAGCAACACACATGACCCCCCTGAATCTCAGTTTCATCATCTGCACAATGGGAGCCATCATGACATCTATTTCACAGGGTTGTTACCAGGATCACAGAGTCATAGGTTTCAGTCTGCAAGGGTCCTTAGGGGTCATTCAGCTTGGATGAGGAAATTCCCCAGGGTCCCACAGCTTATACAAGTCTGAGGCAGGGTTTGAACTTCCAAGTCCAGGCTCAGCATGGACTCAGTGATGCCATGCTGTCTCAAACAAGATTTCATCCATGTAAAGTCTATGCAAATGACAACTGCTGCTCCTCCTCCCCAATTTAAATAAACTAGACTAGCCTTAAACTGCTTATAGCTTTTGGAAAAAAAGCCCAGCCCCAAGCGGTATCTTACTCTCCTTTCTTTGCAGAGGCCTGTTTTTGGGTGCTCTCCTTCTTGCTTTAAGAGAAGAGTACAAGGAAACAACAGCTAAACTAAAAGACTCCTGATTGCACGAGCAAGGGAACTCTCCCAATTCAGTTGCCAAATGGACAATTGGAGCACATTTCAGGAAGGAGGGAATTACGAAGAATTGGCCAAGACATCGATTTCTCAGAATGATCTCTTTGTTCCCCATTACTGGGAGTCAAGAACTCATTCAAGGACGAAAAATGCTTGGCCCTCAAGGTGAGGCTCCAGAGGGGAGAGACCCCAAGTGGTGACACTCTCCCTCCTTTTTATCTCTGTCCTCCTTATTACTGCTCACTTTTTATTTTTGTTCACATCCACAATAAGCCTCCTGTTGGTGTCATTTGGGGTCTTATTTCTCTCAGCACATCAAAATATTGTGGGAATTCTGCCCCAGGAAAGGGACTGATAATATCAGAAAGAAACTGGTTTTGGGACTGAGAATTTTTAATAAATTGTTGCCACATCTTTGTTTAAATGCAGGGATTCTGGGAAGATGGGGGAGCAGGTCAGAACACTTTTGGCTCTCCAAATTTCCTTCGCAAAAAAAGACAGAACATCACCTCAGAGCAATAGAAATAAACACAGGGGTAAACTAGTTGTTCTCCTAAGACAATTTGAGAAGACCCCAGCAAAGACTGGACCTCCAGGGGTAGAGGTGGCCTGAGTGAAGTGCAAAAGCCTCCCTACCAACTCTACAGAGTCAACAAACAATAAGTCTTGCAAGCAGCTGGATGGAGAGGTAGCTTCAGCCTTAGGAACTTTCATCTAGTAGACAGTGTGGAGGGTCTGACAGCTGAGGAGGAAAAGACTGAAGGACCTTCCATTGTTGAGGGACACCAAGCATAGCTGTGTTGATCAGATGTGTCCTGTGCTGTGACTGTGGGGAGAAGGAGCTAGCATACACCTGGTGAGTGCTGTGGTGAGGGGTGGAGACCCTGCTGACTGCGGGCACTTGCAGGAGAACAGAGTCCCTGGTTTTGGTTCCTGGGGTAGAGAGGACAGCTGTAGTTTGTGGCCACCTGAGGGACTACAAGGAGCAAGATCATTTGTGGGACAGTGTGGCTGGGGGCCCTAGCTGTGGCCTAGAGGCAGAGAGGAATGTCCAAGATAGGGCCCTAGGACAGACCTCAGAAAATAACAGTAAGAAGGACCTGAGGCTTGGGAATCTTTCCCCATAACTTGGGACTACAACTTGATTATACTAAAAGCTGCTAAAAACCCAAATTGAAAAAAAAAACCAAGAATGAATAAGCAAAGGAGAGAGAACCCAAGTATAGATAATTACTATGGGGATAGAGAAGATCTGGGTTCATATTCAGAGGAAGATAATGGAGCTTAAAAACCCACTTCCTTTTCAGTGAGAAATGACAAATGGTCCCAAGCACAAAAAGTTTTTGGAAGAACTTAAAGAGGACTTTAAAAATCAAAGAAGAGAGATTGAGGAAAAATCAGAAAAAAAGAGCAATACAAGAAAATCAAGAAAATTCTGTAAAGAAAGTCAACCAACTTGAAATAGAGAATCAAAAACTTAAAGAAGAAAATAATTCCTCAAAAACTAGAATTGGGTAAGGGGAAGCTAATGATGTTCTAAGACACCAAGAAATCATAAAACAAAATCAAAAGAATGAAAAAAAATAGGAGAGAAAGTGAAACATGTCACCAGAGAAACAACTGATCTGGACAACAGATCAAGAAGAAATAACTTAAGAATAGTCAGACTACCTGAAAATTGCGATAAAAAAGAATCTTGACACAATATCACAAGAAATTATCAAAGAAAATTTCACCGAAGTTCTAGAACAGGAAGTCAAAGTAGAAATAGGAAAAATCCACTGACTACCACCTGAAAGAGATCCCAGGAGGAAAACTTACAGGCATATCACAGTCAAGTTTCAATGCTCCCAGGTTAAGGAGAAAATGTTGGAAGCAACAAGAAAAAAATTAAATATCATAGATCTACAAGACCTAGCAGCTACTATGTTGAAGGACTGCAGATCTTGGAATACTATATTCTGTAGAGCAAAAAAACTGAAGTTACAACCAAGGGCAACTTACCCAGCAAAATTAAATATAATCCTGAATGGAAAAAAGGGACATTTAATGAACTTAAAGACTTTCAAGTTTTTGTGACAAATCTCCCAGAACTGAAGGGAAATTTTGATACATAACATCCAGGAGAAATATAAGGTAAATATTAAGGACCAATTATAAGGGACTTGATAAGGTAAAATTGTTTACTTCCTATATGTGAAAATATTAGCAGTACTCTTATGATTGTCATCACTATTTGGGTAGTTTGAAAGAAAAATATGGGCTGAGCTGAGTATGATGGGGTGATTCTTAAAAAACCTGTGTAGGGAGAGATAAAAAGGAGTAATTATCTCATACAAATGAGGCATAAAAGGAAAACCCGATACAGAAGAAGCTAGTAAGGGGGAGGGCGGGTAGTGCTAGAATCCTACTCTCATCAGGAATGGGTTAAAGAGGGAACAACATATGTATCTAGAAGAGAATAAAAGTCTTCTAAATTCATAAAAAAATAGGGCGTGGGGTTTGGGTAAGGGGAAAGAATAAGGGAGGGACTCTTGGAGGGGAGGGTAGGTTAGGGAATAGGAGTGTAAGGTAGCAGGAAGAAGTGAAGCAGAGGAGTGAGGAGGAATAGGGTAAACAGGGTAAGAAGGATCGTGAGGAAAAATAGGAAGGAGGAAAATACACAACAAGAAATTGTAGCTTAGAATGTGAATGGGATGAATTTATCCATAAAACAGAAATGGATAGCAGATTAAAAATTGGAATTCAACAATATGTTGCTTTCAGGAAGCATTATAAAAATGAGAGATACACACAAAGATAAAATAAAAGGCAGGAGTAGAGTTTAGTATGTAAAAAAAGTAGGCATAGTAATCATGATCTCAGTTAAAGTTAAAATAGATTTAATCAGAAGTGAAAAATAGAGAAACTGTACTATGTGTCAGCAATATTATACAATATTGTTTTAGACCATTTAAAATATTTAGACCATATAAAATACCTGAGCATATGCCTGCCAAAACAGACATAAGAACTATATGAATGTAAACATAAAACACTTTTTATACAAATAAACTTAGATCTAAATAATTGAAATAATATTTATTGTTCATGGGTAGGTAAAGCCAATATAATTTTTAAAATGACGGTTTTACCTACCTAATGTACCTATTCAATGTCATCCCAATTAAATTATTAAAATTATCTTTCTGAGCTAGAAAAAAATAACAACAAAGTTCATTTGGAAGGATAAAAGGTCAGGAACTTCAAAAAAAACCCAGGGAAAAAGATGTAAAGGAAGTAGATTCACCAATATCAGACCTTAAACTGTATTATAAGGTTAAAGCATTATTAAAGTATAAAAAGAATAATTTTGAGTATTTTAAATTAAAATTTTCTTGCATAAATAAACGTATGTAGCCAAGAACAGAAGGAATGCAGGAAATTGGAAAAAACTGTCATAGACAATATCTCAGATAGGATATGTTGGGTTGGAATATTGCTGTGGTGTAGGAAATGAAGAACTGGTTGATTCAGAAAAATTTGGAAAGACTTGGGCCTATGAAGGAAGATGCTATCCACCTTCAGAGAAACAGATGACAAGTGGAAATAAACATAGCAAGGTCTTATATATATGTGTGTGTGCTTAAAGATATCTATGTATATGTATACATATACACGTAGCCTTCTTTAAGGTGGGTGGGAGGGAGAGGAAAAAATAAAGTAAAAAGTGTACAGCTGAGAACAAAAGAAAACCAACAAGGAAGCAAAGAAAAGCGGGGCAGCTTTGAAAACATTGTGAAGTATTTATTATATAGGTTTTCTTGAAATGCAAATTTATTGTTTTATTTTGAATCCTCTCATGTTTTGCTGTGTCCATGGCAATTTTTTTCTTTTCTCATTTTTTATTTAAGTTTAAAATGAAAAAAATTACAAAAATAAAAAAAACCATAAAAAACTAAAAATTAAAAAAAATAAACCATATACATATCTCTCTCTCTCTCTCTCTCTCTCTCTCTCTCTCTCTCTCTCTCTCTCTCTCTCTCTTTCTCTCTCTCTCTCTCTCTCTCTATCTCTCTCTCTCTCTCTCATAGACACACATATTGTACTAACATCTGGATATTTAAGATCTTGGGGTCCTGGTGTAGCAGCTACAGTCCCAAGTCTGCAGTTCTCTCTGCTTATTCTTGGGGAATCTCGATTGGAATTTCAGGGGGGAAAAGCGAAGAGAGATGTGGGCTTTGCTGAAAATGCCTCAGGTGCATGTTTCCCCATAGGGGTCATGCATCCTGGTGATGCTCTTGTGTCAGCATGGATCTCACAATGCTTTCTTTCTTGTCTTTCATCCCTTGTTTCATAGCTCTTGAGAGATAACTGTTAGGAGAGAGTCAGTGTTGTAGAATGTTGGACTAGGAGTCAGGAATACCAGGGTTCAAATCCCACTTCTCACATTTATTAACTCTTTGGCCATTGGAAAGATTAGTTCAATTTAATTCAATTCAACGAGTACTTATTAATCACCTTCTGTATGGGAGGTGATATTTTAGGCATCAGGGATTCAAAAGACAAAAACAAAATGCCCCCCCCCACCCCTGCAACTTACTCTCTATTAGCATAACTTAATCTTTCTGGGCCTTTGATTCCTCATCTGTAAAAGGGGATGATAAAACTGATCATATCAGCTTCAAAGGGTTCTAATGAGGCTCAAATGAAATAATGTGGGTATAGCATATTGCACACCTTAAAGTCAGAATACAGAAATCCAATCTAATGTCATTAAGCACTTACTTAACGCCTATTATCTGGAAGGCATTTGTTTAAGACTAAGTTGGAGAGAAGGCACTGACCTGCATTGATAGAGGGAGATTTCTCACCTGGGAGTTCCCAATATAAGTGAAATCATAGGTCCAGTCCTTATCCCTATGTGCCATGCTGGCTGCCGGGGTTACAAAGGCAGCAAGACAAAAAGAATAGTCCATGATTTTAAGGAGTTGGCCTTCAGCTGCAGTGGGCATGATGTGGAAATGTCAGCTATGAACGATCTGATTAGTTAATGTTTCCTTAAGCCTTTGCAGCCTCTAGGCATGTCAAAGGGAGGCTTCGCTGTTCAAATGGCTACCACTTCCCTTGATGCAGTTTGGAGCACGTGGAAAGGAGCGAAACCTTAAGATTCTGAGAAGTGTGATCAGGTTATCCAAGATAATATTTTTTTAAAAAGCAACATTTTGGTACTATGTGATTGCAAGCTTAGTTTCAATGTCACATTAGAGCTGTATTATTTCATCGAAATGGTATATTCTTATGTGGATGTTTAGTGTCTCAGATTTTCCGTAGCAGTCTTCATACCAAAGGGTGGAGTGAGCCCGGATCTCAGGTCCCCAGGATAATTGTTCATGATCAATAGGACATCATTCCCCTCATGAGCTATGTGGGTTTTATAGAGTATGGATTTAGGGGCTGCTCTTTTTGCTACCGACTTTCTGTCCAGGCCCCTGGAATTGTCGCATTATTTGTTTTTAAATGAGAATGCTTATGCAGTCATCCCTCACAAGACGCTGCTTGTTTCTTGGTGTGGGGAAGCAGGGGCTGCATAAAGCCTCAAGGGCAGAGGGGAGGTGGCTAGTTCATTTATACCCGTGATGCATTTAACCTTTTCCATATGGCTTAAAAATAAACATGGGTGAGCCATTCAGGTGAGCAAACAGTATAGCCATAAGTACTTTGGGACTCTATTAAACCAAGTCACTTTCTGGCTTCCCCTCTGTGCCTCTCCCTTCAAATGACCTGGGAAACACCACAGCAGGAAGCAGCCAGCAAGCTTTGGAGGCGAAGGGTGACCACATTCATCTCGCTATTCCACTAGGTGACGACTAGATACAGTGTGGCAGTTTGGAAGCCTTGAATTTAAATTCCATCTCAGACACTTACTTGTTGTCGACCCTGGGCAAGTCATTAGTTTCTCTCAGTCTCAGATTCCTCGTCCATAAAATGGGAGGAATGATAGTACCTGTCTATAGGGATGTTGTGAAGATAAGATAACACATGTACAGCACCTTCTAAATGGTAAGGCCTTGACAAATACTAGCTATCATTCTTGTTGTGGATTTTTTCAATCAAGCAAATAATCAACAAACACTAATTAATTGCCCACTATGGGCCAGGCACTGAAATAAGCACCAGAGATAAAAATAATGGCCATCAGTCAATCCATAGATACAATCAGTCAATCCTCAGGCTTTTATTAAACTGTGACTATTTGCCAGGCACTGTGCTAGGTACAATGTGCTAGAGATAGAGATAAAGTGAATCATCCTTTGCCTTAAGAAGCTAACAATGTATGGGGAGTAAGAACATGATGTTCTTGATATGGGGCTGGACCCTGTCTCAGACACCGTTCGGGGCACTGTGCTAAGCACCTTACAATTTTTTATCTCATTGGATCCTTGCAACAACTCTGGGAGGGAGGGGCTATTACTATCCCCTTTTTACAGGTGAAAAATGGAGACAAATAGGGGTTAAATGACTTCCCCAGGGTCACAAAGCAACTAAATGGACTCAGGCATTCCTGACATGGCAAGAGCCCAGTGCTCTATCCAATGTGTTATCTAACTGACCCTTATTTAACCTCTCTGGGCTTCAGTTTCCTCATCTGTAACATGAGAAGGTTGGACTTGATGGCTTTTGGGGTCTCCTCTCTTTAATTATATGACAGTAGGAATGGCCCTGAGCAAGTCACTTAACCATTTTGAATTTCATTATCCCTATCTTTGAAGATAAGGAGATTAGACTCAAAGCACTTTAAGCTTGAACACTGGGCCTGGAGTTAGAAAGATTCAGCTTCCTGAGTTGAAATCTGGCCTCAAACACTTACTAGCTGTGTGATCTTGCCTTAGTTTCTTCATCTGTAAAATGAGCTAGAGAAAGAAATGGCAAATCATTCCAGTATCTTTGCCAAGAAAACTGCACATCAAGTCATGAAGAGTCAGACATGACTGAAGACAACTCAACAAGAACAATGGCTCTAAATCTATAAAGCTACAATCCCAAATATATGCAAGAGAAGTACAAAATCCATAGAAGATCATTACTTTGGGAGGACGGGGGAAAGGCCTTAGCAGATGGGAGGAAAGGCTGTATGATAAGCTCCTATTTGAGCTGAGCCAGAAGGAAAGCATGGATTCTACAAGGCAAAGCTCCCTATCGTTGTAGTCTGGGGTGAGTACCTTTGCCATTCTGATGTCTTTATTTCATTAATAATGAGTTCTATTACTCAGAGTCAGGGCATAGAATGGGCCTTGAAGAACTGAGGACGAGTATCCCCCAAAGGTCAGTGTCTCAGATAAGCTGGTGGATGCACGCTAGCTGCGATGCATTACAAATGAGGAACTTGGAATGACAGGAGAGCATCGATCCTGAGCTGGATAGAACTTTGGAGGCTCTGGCAATTGAACCCTTCATTTTACAGATGAGGAAACTGAGGATAAGAGAAGTTCGAGGCCTTGCTTAAGGTATCACAGCTAGCATGTATTGGATTCAAACCCTGGTTTGACTGAGTTGAAGTCTCAATGCCCTGTCTGCTTCTCCATGTCAGGTATAAAGGATGTTGTCAAAGAATTGCATGAGCAAAAATGCAGCTGGGTTCATCAGAGGAAAGATGTTGAAGCTAATTTAATTGTGTTGTAGTCAATTCTCTTGTGGTTCAATTCAAACAGTCACTGTTAAACTCTAAAGCTTGAAGAGAACTTTGAGATTGAAAATGTGGAGATAATCCCAGAATCCTTGAATCTCAAAGTTGAAAGGACCCTCAGTCCAATCCATAGAATGTAGATGTAGAATCTTCCTACAATACATACCAAACAAATTGTCAGCCAGCCTTAGCATAGCATCTGGCACATAGTAGGCACTTAATAAATGCTTATCGCCTGACTGACTGCCCCCAGTGAGGGGAAACCCATTACCTCCAGAGGCAGTTCATTCCACTTTTGAATAGATCAACAGATGAGGAAATTGAGTCAAAGAAAAGGATAAGTCTTTGTTCCAGGTCAATAGATCACCAGTGACAGAGTACAGAGTCAGGACTGGAACCAAGGTTTGTGAGCCACCAATGCAATGGGCCTTCCACTACCCAATGACAATTAGATCATAATCTCCATGTGGGCAATACTCCACTCTACCTGTGATCTCATCCATTTGGATTTTCCATCAGTGATATAGTATATCTATACCTGTTTAGCCTGTGGGACTCTTGTCTATGTCTTCCCAGAAATTCAAGGTGGGGGGGGGGTAGGAACCCAATGTGATGAGGGCTTTCTTTGCTTTCTCTTTACAACATAAGACTATAAGGGGAGGGCAATAACTCTACAGGCCCTCTTAGGTCAGAGCCTAAGGCCTTATTATTGGCTGCAAAAATGAGATGTTTGGAGTTAGATTTGCACATTAGAAACAAAAATGGTGGTTTTGGGGGAAGGCTGTTGCAATCAAACCCAGTGACAACAGTGAGAAGCATTGAGAGAGGAGAAAGAATGAAACAGAAATCTGAGGACATTTAATGTCGGAACAAAAGAAATTTACCTGTCTCAGAGAAGCCTGAGGTCATGACTGTACTGTAGCTACCATAGGGAATGGAACTAAATGCTGGTAAGGATTGTTTTGTGGTATGGGGGAGGAGTGGGAACAGAAAATTGGGAAGAGTCCAGAATATGAGGGGCCAAGATGGCATTCCAATGCAATGGGGCCTAAAAAGCCCCAGAGGAGGAAGACGAAGTAAGCCACTTGACGGAAATCCCACCACTAGTAAGTATCTGAGGTAGAATTGGAACCCAGGTCTTTGTGACTTCAGGTCCAGCACTCTTCACTACACCAAACTACCAGAGAATTATCCTTTAGGCAGTTCAGCTAACAAAACCCTATCCTTGTTTTAGGTTAGGCTCTAGGATGTTCAATCTTGACTTCTTTGGGAAGTTCAATATTTTTGTAAATAGTGAAGGATATAGAATTGACTTTTCTAATCTTCATATGCAGTTGAGAATGGCCTTGAATTATTCTTTCCATAGGACTGCTGGTTCAGTGACCCTAATTTGGAATCATTGGTAAAATAAATCCATATAAGGAACAGGATTTGAATTCAGGCAGCCTTGACTTACCAAAACTGTGTAGGATTTCCATTGGCATTATGGGAAACTCTGTAATGCAAAGACAGAGATAGTTGGGGAGAGAAGGGAAGCAGAGCATTATAGCCAGAATAGGAGTTCATTTTGGTGACATGAGGTAATGCTACAAGTTGCCTGTCCCTATCAAGCATCTGAGCCTGAGGATATCTCTGCCTAAGGATCTTTAGCTGCAAAATCAGGTTTGTAAGTGCCCTGCCTCCATCATGAATATACTGTGTTGGTAAAGGAGACATATCTGTCACAGGATCACTGAAACTCACTAAAGAAGGACCTGCAGAAATCTGCCGCTGTGCCATTTGGTGGGAAGGCTACCGAAAAAAATCCTTCCAAAACATGGGGAGGCTTAAACAAGCCAACTTGAAAGACATAAGCAGAACACTGAGAGTATGATGCACACCCAATGACCACAACATTGTAAGTGAAAACATTGAAAGGCACAGAACTCAGATTCATGGTCACAGCCAATGTCGGTCCCAGAGAAGATGATGAAAACCACAGCACTGCTATTGTTAGAGAAGCGGGGCACAACAGGAACAAAGGGCTGCCTACACTCTCAGATGCAGTTATCTTGTTTACCTGCTTTTCTTTATTGCCAGGTTGGGGAGGGGGCTTATATTTGGAAATGATTATGATGCAAAACCTAAAAAGTGTCCATAAAACAAAACCAACCACCCCAAATGGCGGTCTTTTCATTGCAAATTTATTGCCCAAATAGTCATCTCTTAGGTTGAGAGATAAAAGTAGCTTTTATCTTAATCCAATATATTCTATTTGTGAGGTCAGTGTTATGGAAAAACACCAGGATCTAAATGAGATTTGATCAAGTGTGAGCAGACAAGTATTGTATGACTATAACTTTATAGGCACCGTGCCTTTTTCTCTCAAGCACTCTATGTGATAACCTGAAAAATCTATTTTAATGAGTTTGTAAAAATATTTATAGTATTGCTACTCTTACCCAGAAATGTTCATCCTTGCATGTTGGTAAACTTACTTCAACTTTCTTCAGAAGTATGTGACTTCCCTTGGAGTGGGCACTTACATAGATTTCACCCCACCCCTACCCCCAGGACCCACCATAGCCAACATTCAATGGATGAGTGATTCTCTCTAAACTTAAGTCTTTGGATGATTGATACACAGTCCATTAGTGGTCCCATACTCAAATACTTTTTGACTTGGCAGGATTGACTAGAGTTTCTGTTCTACTAGGATAGCCTTTGAGAATCCAGGATTGCCTGTCTTCTCTGATGAGGTGTCAGCATGGGAGTTTAGCTCTTGGTCTTCCAAAATTATCCATTTCAGATTGCTTCCTGTCAAGAAGCATCTCCAAATGATGGAGGAAATAGGAGGGCTAGATTATAACACATAGAGCACTAAAGCAATGGTTTCCACCAGACTCAGTGACTACCATTGGATGAATGGAATATTCTTATGGTTAGAAACACTGCCTTGCTATCATGTCATCCCAACTCTTCTGTTCTTCAGGGTAAACATCTTCAATTCTTTCAACTTCAATTGAATGAAGCTTTACTAAGAGCCTAGTAGGCTACAGTAATTATTATGTTAGAATCTGGGGATACAAGGGTGAAAAGAAAACATGGTTTCTGGCCCCTTACAGGTGCTTACATCCTGCTGGAGGATGCAACATACAATAGATTAAGTAAATACAAAAAATTCAAGGAGGGGAGAGAGAACACTGATAGCCAGAGAGATCAACTATGGTTTCACTGATGGCCAGAGAGATCAGCTATGGTTTGCCAAAGGAAGTGGTGCCTGGATTGTGTCTTGATGGAAGATAGGGATGATAAGAGGCAGAGATGAGGAGGGAGTGAGATCGAAGGATGAGTACTGCCTGGACAAAGGTATGGACTAAAGAGATGAAATGCCATTGAGTGTTGGAAGGCAAGTAATGGGAACTAAGTAAGAAAGGTGGGTGGGAGTCAGCCACATAGAGCAGGATCTCAAATTCTTTCACCATGCTGGTTGCCCTCCTCAGGATTCTCTCCACCTTATCACTCTTATTCCTAAAATATGACATTCAGCACTGCACCTGATATTCCAGACATAGTCTGAGCAGGGCTAAAGACAGTGGGGATAGCAGCTCACTCACTATCTGGGGCCTGACACCATATTTCAGGTAGCCTACGGGTATATCCAGTGGCATGACCACCATATCACACTGATGACACAGATTGAACTTGTAGCCCCGCTCTTTTTCAGAGGAACTATTCTCTAGGCACTTTCCTCATCTTGTCCTTTTGAAGTTTACCTTTTGGACCTACATGTGAATGTTAGAAGCAATACCATCTTACCATCCTCATCAAACCTTCTGAAATAAAAGTACATGGAAAAAGAATGATTCGATCATGAAAAACAAACAACCCAAATTATAAGAGAAAATCTAGGCTCTATAAAAGAGTCAGGCTAAGTACATGATCGAGAAAGCCCCAAACATGACTGGAATGCACAGAGGTAAATACAATCCTTCTCACTCACAAAATGTATTGCTTATAGGTTGAACTGAAAACATTAAGTAAACAGCTAGAGCTACTACCTGCTAGAGTCCTAAGCCAAGGAAATAGAAAAAGTTGTCATATAGATTGTTGAGAAAGTTCCCATTAATAAAACAGAACACAGGTTAAAAAACAATGCTTAATCTCGCCGGGAGCAAAGGGAATGACTGCATCTGAATTATCCTCACTCAGGGAGAAAGAAGCCCAGCATCGAGGACTCAATAAAAACATGAGTAAGGAACCCATCAGCAAAGAGAGAAGTGGCTAAAAGGAGGCTCTGCCCGTATTAATAATGATTGGAATGAAATTCACTCTGTATAGTTCATGTATGGGCAGGAAGGAGGCAGCATGGGGAGATCTGGGCACAGAGCTGTAATTGCCCATGCTGGGCCACAGACATGTCCTTATTTCAGCTGGATGGGAGAAGAAAGGGTCACCACCTGATAGCTTCCTATTTTAAGTAAGCATTGTTGCTAAATCCATTAAGCCAAGCTTGGCTTTCTCTATGCTATTGAAGGACTTCAAGTCCTGAATATTTTAACATTCTAGTCAAAGCTCCAGCCACTGCATCCCAGTCACTGCTGATGAAGAGGCTTGGGCTCTGGTCTGCTCTCAGTTACTTATCACTTTGTTACATTGGTGGTAGTTTCTCCCCACCCCCCCCCACCCCTTGGCTTCAGGTTCTTCCTCTTTCAAATGAAGGGGCCAGATTGGGCAATCTTTAAGCTCCCTTTGAGTGTTGGCATCGTATAATTGAAAAATGGCTAAATGTAACTGCAAGACAATGATAAAGCTTTGTCACCCTCTGATAAGCCTCCTTAAATACAATTATTAGCAAGAATTTCTTTAAGCCTGCTTTATCTGATAAGGACTTTGTCTGGAAATCTTTAGGGATCAAGTCTTGTTAGAAGAGTCCCATGATTTAGATAAGAGCTTGTTGGAAGGACCTAAAATGGAGGTTCTCATTATCCTATCATTGGAGGTACTAAAGTGGCACAAAGGTCATCAAAATGTTCAGGATGAAAGTAATTTTATTTCTAGACTATTTCATTTAATTCGAAATGAACCAGGTTTATATCCATTAAATACATCAGTGTTTATGTACTGTATGGTGTTGAATCTTAGCAAAAGACCTGATTCTTTGTGTACAGAAGAGTTTACAAATTTTATGAAGAGACAGTATGAAGCTCAAATTATAAGTAATGCTCTTTTTTTAAAAAAAAAAAACAACCTGTAGTTATATTATGCATATAAAAGGTATCTGGGCACTCACTACTCATGCTGTTTCTTTCACTTAACAAAAGGCCAGAAAAGAAAACAGTTTGATCTCCTCAAAATCCTAGACTGGATATAAATAAGAGAAAGTTCTGGTCTGGTCACACCGAGTCTGTTGTGTCTCCCAGTCAGAAGACTTGGGTTTGAATCCTGTCTTCAACATCTATCAGCTGCATGATTGTGGGAAAATTACTTAGCCATTCTGAGTCTTAGTTAATCCATAAAGTGGGGATTAGAGCATTGGGAGCCCAAGGTAGGATGGTATTGAGGTTAAAGAGTCAGGAAGACCTGTGTTAAATACCCTACTGTCTATGGGAGCCTGGGGAAGTGATCTCCCTCTGTCACTGTTCCAGGCAAGTCTCTAAGTCTGCACATGGCAGTTTCAGAGGAGGCCGTTATCTGTGCCAGTTTGAGAGTTCCCTACGTTGATGATTGGTCCAGTTTAAGAAAATGGAGATATTCATTCTTGATGTCATTCCATGTTCCCCCCCAAGCAACTTGAATGATAACTTTTTCTATTTCTTTGGCTTAGGAGTCCAGCAGGAGAAAGCACTTTATAAGCATTCAAGATCTTTCCCAATGTGAACAATTATGTGGTGGATGGGTGATGATTCAGCAAGCATTTATTAAATGCCTCCTACATGCAGTCTGCTGTGCTTATTGCTGAGGCTATAAAGATGAAATAAGATACACCACGGCCTAAATCTAAAGAAGCTGACAGTCTTATGGTAGGGATAATCTATTACGTGTTCATCCCCACCTACACTGACTAGTATATAGGATCAGGAACCAGAGAGAGAGCTCTGGCAATTAACGTCTAACTCTCTTGAATTCTCAGAAAGCTGGCTGCCTCTCTTCCCTGACCTCTACTCCTTTGTGAATTGTTCTAGGATTTTTAAAATGTGGATTATACAATTAGATCATGGCTCAGCCCCCATATTACTAGGAAAAACTCCCCCCTTCCTTAAGTCACTGACCATGGGCTTTATTGATTCACTTTAAGCTCAAGGGCATGGCCTTTGAAACTACAATTTGAAACTACATTTTGAATATTAGGAATGGATAAAGAGAACACTCATCCTAGGATTTTTAGACTCATTTCACACCCTTCTAACCAGCCAGTGGTCAAAGCACTTTTGCTTGTTTTCCCTGAGGTAATGCAGGCTCCACAGCCTGCATTCAGTCCTTAGGGCTTGTCCAAGCTGCTGCTACCTCCTCTCCTTGGGCCTCAAAGCTTAGGAGGGGCACCCATTCAATTTGCATCTTTATCCCTTTCACTATGGCGTGTGTCAGGCTGGGGATTTTCTGTACAAGTCAAATACACAGGAGGGAAGAATATTTTGACACCCTTGGCTGGGTAGCAGTCCATGAACCACTGTCTTCACACTCATTAGTCCCTCTTTATTTATTCTGCTATCATCACCTGGCCCTAAAGCTTTGTGGGTAAGGCATGGGCATCACAGGATGTATAAAACAAGTTGGACTATTACTGAGGACAGTCAAACATGAGAATGCTGTGAGACTCTGGAAGAGGGAGAAACAACTTTTGGAATTGTATGATTTTAACACTAAAAGAGATGTCTTAGCTCACCTAGCTAATTCCCTCATGTTGCAGAGGAAAACTGTATGACCCTGGTATACTGAACACTGTTCCTGAGAGCTGATTGTTAAATGTTCAGTGATTTACCAAGCATTTACAGCTCAGAATTCAGCAATCATTACAAATCCCAGCTTGATTTGTGGTTTTGTTGATTGTCTAGACTTAAGAAAGTGAAAGAGATAATGTAGACTAAGTTTACAAAGGTGTGCTGCATTATTTCCAGAGAGCTACTTGTTAAACACTTCCCAGCACACCCTAGAGGCTAGGAACCAGGAAGATCTGGGTTCAGCCTTTGACACCGCCTAACTACGTAGCCCTGGGCAAGTCCTTCAATCTCTTCGTTTCTCAGGTAAATCTCTAAGACTTTAAGCTATAGATAGGCTGCAATCTATATAGGTAGAAGGAGCTCCCACACTGGAAGTTCTTGTGCCAATGAAATTAAAGGTATTTTACCTATTAGTTCATCGGTTTTCTCAAAGTGTGATGGCATTACATCCTAGAAGAAAGATTATGTCTGATCTAGAAGCTGAAATAAGACCGGTTCCAATTGCTTTTGGTGTATTAACCTAGTTTTCCTATGGGGCCCCAGTGGAATGCTCAGTTTCCTCACCCCTGGACCGCAGTAACTGGGCAGTGGCTCTAATTGGTGCTTTGATTGACTTCTTCCATTATAACGGAAGCCTGGGTCTTATTACCCTAATCTCTCCTTTTTTTTTTTTTTAAAAAAAGTCCTTTCATAATTCTTCTGTGCTTTTTATGATCCTTAGAGTAAAACTTAAAATTGATGGGCTAAAGAGGAAAGAAAAGAGAATTTAAAACCACCTTTAGGAGGTAAGACTACCAAAGGCTCCAAAAGGCTTAAAGTGGAAGAAAGAGCTGGAGACTAGAAACCAAAGATGTTTCTTTTCCTAATATCATGTTTCCTTCTATATTTGTGTGTGTGTGTGTGTGTGGGGGCAGCCAGGGCATGATTCCTAAACAAGAAATCATAGTGACAGGCGAGGATGAGATTTCCAGGGTTTTGTCAAAGTAACCAGAGGTGAGAGGTTAATTACTAAATCACTGTATTTTTTGGGTGCCATTAAATTTGGTGCGCTCAAATGTTCTCTTAAAGGTAAAGTTATTCTGTCTTTGAGCTGTATCCTATATTATCAATTCATTATTTAATTTATGAGATATCAGATTAAGTGACAGTTATACATAAGGGGTTCTAAACTTCCAGCAAATCTGACCATTACCCTCCCTCTGACACTTTGTTGTTGTTCACTCACTCTTCAGTCCTATCTGACTCTTCATGACCCCATTTGGGGTTTTCTTGGCAAAGATACTGGAGTGATTTGTCATTTCCTTCTCCAGCTTATTTTATAAGTAAGGAAACCAAGGCAAACAGGGGTAAGTGACTTGTCCAAGGTCACACAGCTAGTAAGTGTCTGAGGCCAGATTTGAACCCTTCCTGACTCCAAACCCAGCATTCTATCCACTGCACCACCTAGCTGTCCCTTTGACACTAGCTAACAAGATCTGACAGAAACTGAATAAAGTTTCCAGTCTGGCAGTAACACACCCATAAGAGAGAGGGGGCATCACCTCTCAAAATGTAAGCAACTAAATTGTCTCCTGAATCCCATCATGGAGAAACTAAGATCATAGGATCATAGCTCTCTATCTGGAAGGCCTAGCAAGGCTAACTGACGTGTCCAAAGGCACAGAAGCATAAACTATCAGAGGCAGGATTTGAATCCAAGAACTCTGACTCCAAAGTCAGTGCTCTTACTTACTAAGATGAATACATTTTCAATGTCATCTTTGACAATTTAATGAATATGAATGATGGCTACTAGCAGAAGGGTCTAGAAGCAAGAATAGGGCTAATGATAAAAATTGGTAAGTATACACCTGATGCTGTCTGAGCCAGAGAGGCACTGAGCCTGGGGGGCATCGAGCCTGGCAGGCATGTACGTCTGGGCACCGCAGAGATGCCTCTATGGTAGAGTGGGAAGAATGGGATCATAAATTGCTCAATTCAGAAGTAGAAAAGAAGTCAGTGGCCATGTAGTCTAATCTCATTTCTAGATGAGGAACCAAGACCCAGAGAGGTTGTGATTTGTACAGGGGCCACACAGCTGGTAAATCTGAGCTACTGAGAGTCTCCTGCCTAGAGATCCTGTGCTTTTCCTACTGAGCCATTGTGCCTCTCTGTAACCCCCTTTTTCCTCAGGCCTTTAATGTTTTCTGGCTATTTCTAATTTTTCACCCCACCTCATAATCGTCAAGCCCTAACCCCATCCTGTGCCCTCCAAGGTCAGGGTGAAATGGTTTAAGAACATTCAATTTCCTTTACCCCAGTCTCCTGCTCACTAAGCAAAGTGATGAACGAATCAGTTTCCTAAGTGGTTTCTCATGAGGAATGATAACAACAACCACACAACAACTAACATTTCCATGGTGCTTTAAAGTTTATAAAACACTTTACAAATATTATTTCGTTTGATCCTTACAGCAGTTCTCGAGGTAGGTCCTTTATCCTCATCATTTTATAGGTGAGGAAACTGAGACAGGCCGTTGTGAGGTGACTTGCCTAGGGCCACATAGCTCCTCAGCCGAGGAGGAAGGCATGCTACACAGCAGCTGCCAATACTCCAGTTACTGGAAAAGTAGAGCCACCATCTTAAAGTGATAAATTGGACAGTCTCCAGGGAGTCTGGTTGGTGAGAATCTGTTAACTTCTATTTCATACCTTCTCAGTGAATGAATGAAGGTGAATTATGGAAGCTACAGGGCTGAGAACTGGAATATGAGCCTCCAGTGATCCTACTTAGGGGCCAACACAGAGTAAATCAGCTGTGCATCCCAGATGAATGCCCTCCAATACAATCATTTAACTGTACCCAGAGTGACTTATCAACCTCAATTATTGTAACCTAAATCAGCCTGCCTTGTCTCTTATCTGAGAGTATTAAGTCAGGAGAAGGGGTGGGAACTGAATGGAAGATGGTGGGATATATTAGGTTTGAGGTGAAACTTAGTAGGTGTATTGGTAAAACTGAAGCTGGAGGGGGAGGAGTGAGAGTAGAGGCTGGGGATGGATATAGCAATTTGGGGTCACCTGCGATGAGCTGGGAGTTGCAGTTGCAGGGATGAGGGGAAGTGACTACTCCATCCTAGAGTCTGTGAGAGAGAAGAAATCATCTGGACCTAGTTTGACACGAATCCTAGATTTGGGAGAAGCCAGTTTCAAAGGGTTTGGAGGAAAGATAGGTATTGTATCATGGGTGACATTAATTTTTTATGTGGGTACAAAAATGAGCTTCCTAAGGGAGGTGTGGATAGACAGCTGCAGTTCTGAAAAAGATCCATGGGCTTGAGTGGACTGTGAGTTCAACAAGAGTCAGCAGCTGATGTGGAAGGGCTAATGATGTAGGCAGAGAGGCACAAGAGGAGGGAAGTGGAAGGGCTAATGGTGGAGGCAGAAAGGCACATGAAGAGGGAAATGGAAGTGCCACTGTCTTCTGCCCTATTACAACCTTATTTGGAGCATTGTGTTCAGGGCATCCTAGTTTAAGAAGGATACTGACAAACTGGAAATCATTCAGCAGAAGGCAAAGAGCATGTCCTGGTACTGGAGAAGAAGTTGAAGGAATTGGGAAGGTTTAGCCTGGAGAAGAGAAACCTCGGCGGGGGGGGGGGGGATGGGCACAAGGAGGAGGGATTAGATTTGTCCTACTTGGCCCTCGAAGGAAGAATCAGGAACAATGGTTAGAAATTGCCCTTTGGGCTTCATATCAGGGGGAGAAGGTACGTCCTAACCATTAGAGCTGCCCCAAAGTGGAATGGAGACCTTGAGAAGCTCTGGGGCTGAGCTCTCCTTTGGGTCTTCATGTGGAGGCTAAGTGACTCGTTGTAAAGTAGGTTATAATGGAGATTATTTTTGTGTGGGAGTTAAACTGGATGGAAGCTGAGTCCCCTTACAATTCTGAAATTGTCATTCTGTGAGCAGAAGGGATCACAAAACAAGAGTGTAGAAAAAAGAGCCTCTATATCAACCTTCAGATTGCGAATTTGGGAAGGGTAGGAGCTAAACAAGGAAATGTAGGAGGAGCACCAGAAGACTCTGGAATCTCTGAAGGGCAGAAAGAGAGGAAAAAAAGAGAAAGAGGAGAGGGGAGAGGGAGGCAGAAAGGGAAAGAAGAAAGAGAGAAAAAGACATACAATATGAAGCACAGTCAAATGTAGCAGGCCCCAGGGCTTCACATTTCACATCCATCCACCTTGGACATCTTGCGATCTGTCTGCTCTTCCTAGCACATACCACTTCCCTCCCCTCTTGCTTTGGGCATAGTAATCAAATCAATAGAACCATTGCTTCTGGAAAGGGCATGTCAATCAACTGCTCCTTAGATCCACTTACCATCCTTCTGACTCCCTAGACAAAAACTTCCTTCCCTGTCCAGCCTTTCCTATATGTGTTATCTCCCTCTCTTTGAGACCCTTGGGGGCCAGGGCTGCTTCTTTCATTCATTCATTCATTCATTGATATGAAGAGTGTGAGGTCTGAGAAAAGATCACTGCATTGGGTGATTAGGAGGTTGCTGGTGACATGGAGACACTTCAGGAGAGTAATGAGGGAGGAGCCACATTTCAAGGGGCTGATAATGTAAACTGTCTTTGGCTTGAGATAAAATGGATTGACACTCTGCCCCCCCCCCAAAAAAAAGATCACAGTAAGAGATCTCTGTAAGACAAGCACCCTGGAGCCATTTCTAATGGTACTTTGAAAAGTACTTTGAGGAATGTTTGTAAATGCATATGCATAATGATAGTATTTTATTTTACTATGTTATAAAAATGTTTGTTTTATTCCATAAATTAAAAATAAAATGGATCATGAGGATACCCGTTCATTGCCATTGTCTCCCTATTCATATAGACACCTTTTTCTATAACACCAAGACACTTTCCAGAAAAAAGGAAAGATTTACCTTTGCAGAGCAAGAGGAACTGAATCAAAGAAAAAAGAATGACAAAAGGGGAAGGAGCCTCTGTGGTAGAATGCCCCAAGATGTAACACAGGGCTGTATATCAGTGGCAAAAGCCTAGCCCTGCCCTCCTGCCTCTTTATTGCCTTGTACTTGTCATTATTCAGCATGGATTTGTTGAAGTCGGCCTGTTGGTGGTGAAGTGCTGAGCATGGGGAAAAAAGTCCATTAAGACTCGAGTTTTCTTCAGTGGAGATGGAAGCATATCAGACCATATTTTAAATCCTCTCTCAAAACCTTGGGTGTGCCAGTTCATAGAATCAGGAAATACATTTTAATATATTTATAGCATCTTCCCCCTCCATCTCCCCACCCTCACACTTCTAGCAGAAGCATGTACATTAAAGATAACAAGCAAATGGGTTGGGGATCCCACAGAAATGAACATATATGACTGTGGGAACCATAGGAGTTGAGAACTGGATGGGAATCAAGAGGTCATCTAGTTTAACCTCCCAGGGGAAAGGAGATTAAGTGCATTGTCAAGATTACCTAGATTCAGGTGTTCTTTCATTACTCTGATTTCGATAAGACAATGATTAGATGATCACTGGATTAAAAAGCAATAGCATCCTGGAAAAAATAAAGATGGACCAGATTTGTATCTAGGTATCCACTGTTTGACTCACTATTGCAATATTTACTGAGTATCTACACTTTCCATTTGGGTTCTGTCCAAGGTCCTATAAACCACTTTGCCAGGAACTACCACAGCTCATAGATTTAGAGTAGAATGGGGCTCCTGGAGAACATTGAGTTCAATACTCTCCTTGTACAGATGATGCTGAGAAAGACTTAATGACGTCTCAGGGTCACACAGCTTGTAAGATTCTGGATCAGAGTTTGAATCCAGGGCTTCCTGAGAGTGAGTTTAGTGCCTTATTCATTATGCATACTGCCTCTAAATAGCTTTCAATTAGATCTGACAAAAGTTTGTCTCTTAAAAAGGAACCATGACACATTTTACTCTGTCAGTGATGTGATCATGCTGAAGAAAATTGGATGAAAGCCATCACACATGGCATTATTCTTCTTGAAAAGAAATTCATATAAAATATGAAGCAATTGTGTACCCCTTTCTTTCCCTGTAAGCTTTCTGACTGCATGCATTTGAAATAGTAAACAAAAGAGGGAACTTTGCGCTTTGGTTCTTTGTCCCTATTATAGTTATCATCACTAAGAATATGACTACTAAGGATGAATTTCTCTACAACCAACTTCTCCTCAAGAAGGGGGTCAATAATCTGTTTGCTGTATGAAAGTTTATAAAATACTCAATATAAAACAATAAAATTATGGGAAATAATCCCAGGAGATGCAGAGAAAATTGCATTCCATTTCAGAAATTCTTGAGGCAATCCTGTAATCTTCTGAAGACATTTTTTAATGCAATTCTCTTTGAAGAACTTTGTAAACTAGTATTCAAGCAGTAATAGTGCTGAACATTAGAAAATAGGTTATCTCAAAGAGAGATGGTTCCAGATCTAAAATAGGGTTCATGAACTAAGCACTGTTAATAACTGTAGAGACCAAGTAGGCAAGAAAAGACTTTTCCTAGAAGAGAAAGTCCTGGAAACTCAATGAATTCTGTGGCAGGTGCCAAGAGCTTGCTGGCTGTTCCTATTGTCACCCTTTCTTACTTTTTAGTTTCCATCTGATAGCAACAAAAGTCATCATGGGTGCAATGGACATTATGCTGTTCTTGAAATCAAGGAGATGGAGGTTCAGTTGTGGCCTGCATTATGGTAGGAAGTCAGCCAACCTTCTTGAACCTCATGCCACTCTCTAAGATGTATCTGTCACATTGTAGAAAGGGTGCGATCTCCACTTTGCATCTGCTACTCTGCACTGCCCCTACCCCAGGGTTACGCTTGTCACATCATTACCACACTGGGAACTCAAACCTTGATTGACATCACCTCCCTCAGACTTCTCTCCTCTCTGATTGGAAGGCTGGGGGAGGGAGGGAAGTACCAAATTCCTTCCAATGCCTTACACTACAGAGGGCAGAAGCTAGACTCATCTCACTTCACTTTTCATCTACTTCTCTTCCTAGTTTCAACTTCTTGGAAGGAGTACTCCTTGTTGTCTCCCCCTTTCCAGCTTCCTTTTGTATATTGCTTTCCCTGCCCCCCATTAAGTTCCCTGAGGGCAGAGACTATCTTTCCTTTTATTAATTGTATTCCTAGCACTTTTTACATGCCTGTAACATAGTAGGTCTTTAATTTTTATTAGATTAGACTGCAACCTAAATTTGGACTCCATTTATGCACAGATCTCTGATGTGTTTGCTAGTAACACACATACGCCAGATTGAGGGTCTAGAAGCAAAGCTCCTTTCCAAAATATTTATTGCTACTGTAGTAGATTGCAACTCTGGCACTTCTTGGTATTGCTGCATGGTATTGGGCAGGTTGCATAACTTTGATGAGATTCTGCTTCTTCATCTGTAAAATGTGAGCAGTAATAAACACACTATTTACCTTGCAGGGTTATTGTGAGGATCAGATGAGACAATCCATGTGAAAGGATTTTTACCACATGAAGCAGCATATTTATAGCAGCACTTCTTTTCTAGCATCAAAGAACTGGATACAAAGATGCCCATCAACTGGGGAATGACTAAGTAAGTACATGAATGGAATGTTATATTACTATGTTTTAAGAAAATACATATTTGAGGAATAAGAAAACTGTGGGAAGACTTGCATGAACAGATTAAAATCAAAGTCAGCAGAGCCAGGAAAACAACAGACACCATGGCTACAACAATGTAAATGAAAAGAACAGGGATGATAAAGCAAACCAAACCAAACCAAACCAAAGAGATCACACAAGTGGGAAATGGACCAGTCTGTACAAAAATATTTATAGCTGCTCTTTTTGTGGTAGCAAAGAATTGGAAATCAAGGGGATGCCTCTCAATTGGGGAATGACTGAACAAGCTGTGGTATATGAATGTAATGGGATACTACTGTGCTATAAGAAATGGGGAAGATACGGACTTCATAATAACCTGGAAAGAACTACATGATCTGATGCTGAGTGAGGGGAGCAGAACCAGGAGAACATTGTACACAGCCACAAACAAATTGACAAAGTTTGACTTTAAAGAAGAGATATGAAAAAGCATCACTCCTCCTTTCTTTGTAGAGGTGAGGGAGACGACAGGTCTGGAAAACTGCTTATAATGTTGACTTGGTGCATGAATGGTTTGTTCTGTTGAACTGTTTCTTATTCTCTTTAATTCTTTGTCATGAAAGATAACTGGGAAGAAGAGGAAATGTTTTTGAAATGTAGGTGAAAGGTATTAATAACTTTTTATAAAGGAGATGCTTTGTAAGAGTAAACTTCTATAAATGTTAAATTTCAGTTGTTAATGAACATGGACTGAATTCCTTCTTAAACTTTATTTTGTCAACATGCCAACAGATTTGGCTGTGACCCCCCCCATTGATTATATCTCTTATCTAGAGCCACTGATATAGATTATGATCTTCATGCCTTAGTAGACAAGTTTCATGAGTTGCTGCTTTCCTCAGAATATGTTACTCGTTGGCCAAGTCTCTGGTGATGAATGTTTTTGACTTGTCCTGGCTGGTCTTGAGATGGTAGACCATCCATTCTTCTATCCCTGGTACTGTGTTAGAAGGCCTAAAGACCGTACACTTTTCCGTCCCTGGTCCTGAACTTTAAGGCTTCCTAGTTTTGGACCTTCTGGAGACTATGTTTTCCGAATGGCTTTCATGAACCCAAGGACAACTCCATGTCTCAATGAGTCATCACAGGAGGACTTTAACACAGGATTACACACATAATCCACATGTTTGCTCTTAGGCTAAGCATGGACAATAGCATTTCTGGGTTGATAGAGGATTCATAGCATGGAAGACATGTTCTCTTGGAATCAGTAGCTTCTGCTAAATTTCCGCCTGGTTTTTTAATAAGATTTTTTTTATTTTTAGTTTACAACACTCAGTTCCACAACTTTTTGAGTTCCAAATTTTCCTCCCCTCCGTCCCCTCCTCCCTACCCCCCAAGACAGCATGGAATCCAATATATATTCTACATATACTTTCGCATTAAACATATTTACACAATAGTCAAGTTGTAAAGAAGAACCATGATCGATAGAGTGAATCACGAGAAAGAACAAACAAAACAAAAAAAAAGATATAGAAAAAAAGAGAGAGCAGATTGTTTCCTTCAATCTGCATTCATACTCCATAGTTCTTTATCTGGATGTAGATAGCTCTTTCCATCATGAAACCTTTGGGGCTGTCTTTGAACCTTGTATTACTGAGAAGAGCCAAGTCTACCAAAGTTAGTCATCACAGAAACAATATGTCTGTGGTTGTGTACAATGTTCTCCTGGTTCTGCTCCCCTCACTCAGCATCATATCATGTAGTTCTTTCCAGGTTATTATGAAGTCTGTATCTTCCCCATTTCTTATAGCACAATAGTATTACATTACATTCATATACCACAACTTGTTTAGCCATTCCCCAATTGATGGGAATCCCTTTGATTTCCAGTTCTTTGCCACCACAAAAAGAGCTGCTATAAATATTTTTGTACATACTGGTCCATTTCCCACTTGTGTGATCTCTTTAGGGTACAGTCCTAGAAGTGGTATTGCTGGGTCAAAAGGTATGCACATTTTTATAACCCTTTGGGCATAGTTCCAAATTGCTCTCCAGAATGGTTGGATCTGTTCACAACTCCACCAATAACGTAACAGTGTTCCAAATTTCACACATCCTCTCCAGCATTTATCATTTTTCTGTTTTGTCATGTTAGCCAACCTGACAAGAAAGATGTGGTACCTCAGAGTTCTGATTTGCATTTCTCTAATCAATAGTGATCTAGAGCATTTTTTCATATGCCTATAGATATCTTTTTCTGCCTGGTTCTTATGGGACTTTCATGTGCTGATACTCATCTAGAATTCAGTTGTGCTGAATTATTTTAAAGAATTATTTTAAGCATGTCTAAGTCATTGTGCCATTGTACACATAACTCCTCCTCCTCTTCTTTTTATCAAAGGGTGTTAAAGATGAGATAAGAGATGAGGGGGACCTGACTCACTCAACTTTGTAAAAGACTTTCGTCTGGACACTCTGCTCAGCACATAGAGACAAAGATACTCAGTAAGGGGGAGGAAAACTCAGAGGAAAGGGTGGAATGAATATCCACACTCGTTTGTTGAACTCCAAAGAGCAGGATTTTTGGAAATAAAATGATAATTGGCTATTTCAAAGTTCATCCAGATGATTTGGCTAGTGACAACCTGGTCTACTATAGATGCTTGCCTTCGAGCTAATATGTGAGAAAGAACATTAGAGATCATCGACTTCTAGAACCTTGCAGAGCTCTCATAGCTGGGGGAGACCTCAGGGTCAATGCAGTCAAACCCATGTGTAAACGTGAATCCTCTCTACAGTCCACCCCACAAATGGTCATCCAGCTGTGGCATGAAGACCTCCAAAGCTCTGATTTTATAGGTGCAGAAATTGAGGTCTCAGGACTTGAAGGTAGGTTTCAGTCTCCAAGACCATCACTTTATTTACTCTACCGTGTTGCCTTTTCTCACACTAAACTTCAACCTCCTGTCAAGACATTTGTGGGCTGTCCAAGGAGGATCCTGATTAAGGTAGATTCAGGAACTTTTGGGGGGAAATTGCAAAACAGCTTTTGGAGATTAACTAGTCCCCTCAATTTCTGGGCTGATGTAACTCTTTGCATTATGTACACATGGGCTACAGACACTTGTAACGAACTTGGAAACTAGGAGAATCGCAAAATAAGTAGTGAAAGCTTCTTGTGTGTGTTTTGTCACTTAGTAATGGCTCTAGCAGGGTGATTTGTCAGTGTTACCATAAAGAGAGAACAACCCAGCCAGAATATGGGAGCCAAGCCCTGAAGCATCGAATATGAACTGATTATAGGTATTCCTAGAGATGAAACATCTATTGTTTTATGTGTCACAACTAATAAAATGTTTTCTCTTCCAATGCTCCTGAACCAAATTAGAACCATTGGGGATACTCCCACCCTTTCAACCTCTCACCAGACAGTGCCATGGATTATTGAACCATTGTACTGTTGCCATGTTTTGTTGCTATTTGAGGCACATTTAAATAGTATGTAATTAATTTGAGGTCCAAATCTTGTATTCTGTTACAAAGGTTTTGGTGAAAGCAGATGGACTGTAATTCTCTCTTTCTATAAACCTATTGGGAGAAAGGTAGGGAAAACCATTGTACTCCAATTTGTCTGGGCACTCCAGTGGTAGTTCTTCCAGGATACAGTAAGAATCCAGGGTGGCTGTATAGCTACCTTTCAGAAGAAGCAAGGGGGATGACTAGGCTCAATCTCCACTTACCAGTGAAGCCTTTGGACCAGTTGTACCCTGTGTTCCATTTGGAGAGTCTACTGATTCAAGAAAGTCCACAATCTCATAAGAGCCTAGATATAGTGCTGGAAGAAGCCTTAAAAGTCAGCTTGTCTACATCCCTCCTTCTATAGAGGAGGAATTGCCACCAAGAGAGGTGATAGGATTCACCCAAGGTCACATAGGTTAGCAATATCAAAGCTAGAATTCAAACCCATGTCCATTGACTCCAAATCCCCGACTCTTTCCATTGGTCCTCTCTGCCTCACTTCTTTGGCCAAAGACAGACAGAGACTTAGTACCTTCGTAACTCAGCTAAGAAGCTTTGACCAGTTCTGAGCTGAAAAGGTACTGAGTGAGGTCCTGGTGACCGACTGTCCAAGGTTCAGCCTAGTTTGGTATGGAGAGGCTCATTCTCTAGAGGCCGCCCATAAGGGAACAATGTTTAGGTTATACCAATCCAGGAAGCCCAATCATATTGTTTTGTATGCAGTAGGTCCTTAACAAGTGATTTTGAAATGACTAAATTAATTATAAATGAATGGCATCCCCAAAGTCTTAGTATACTTTTAAGTTATTAAAACTTTCAAACTGCACTAAGATCTTTGGGACACCTGAATGTTGTTAATAGTAGGTAGCATTTCTCAGACTTTGTTGAAAAATATTTTTAGAGATTTTTTTTGAAGACAGCATCTTCAGCAGGGCTTGTCCCATCAACACCTCGGCACTTCGAGAATACACTGGCAAAGAGCCATGAAACTGTGGGCTGTGTCCTGATTAGCATAGGTGGTGAAATAAAGGGCACAAAAGGCCATTGGATATCTTGGATACCTGCCTTGTGTGACAGAGGGTGACTGTAGACCATAGGCCATACCCCAAATGAAGTCTCAGTGAATTCTCCCACTGGAGCAGACTCTGGACTGACCCTGTGAATTACTTGGCATAGGGACAGCCCAGAGAGATACTCCCTCTACTAATGCAGCTGAGCCCCTTCTCAGTAATTTCTAGCTTTATAGAGTTGCCTAGAGAGAGGTGTCTAACAGTGGGGCCCTAACATTCCTCAAGGCAGTATAACCAAATAAATGAAAATACAATACAACATAGATAACAGTAATATGTAGTTTTCTGAGTCAATATACAGCTGTCAGGGATCCTTATATATAGTTTAGTGGCCCCTGGTTCTATTTGAGTTTAATGCCATGAGCCTAGAGCCTAGAGATGAAATGACTTTTCTAGGGTCACTCAGCCAGAATGCATCAGAAGCCATGAGGCCAGTTTTCTCTCCACTAGGCTGGGCTGCTTCTCCCCACCCCCAGTAGAATATCATAATAATAACTGAAATTTCCATAGATTTTTTAATAGTTGCAAATAGTTTTACACATATCATCTGGTTTGATCCTCACAGCAACTCTGTGGGGGTTAAAGGCCAGAAGCATCATTATCCTCATTGTATTAATAGGGAAATTGAGTCTGAGAAAAGTGAAGTGATTTGTTTAGTCACATAACAAATGTTAGATGTGGAGAAGGAATCTGAGTCCAATGGGCTTCAAAATGGGTATCATCCCAAGGAGGCTGTGGCCTGATCTCAAGGTACACATGACTCACCCCACACACTGTCCTAGAGTCATTTCAGTGGCTCACCTCCAATACAACCACACCTACAGTTATCTCTGAGCCTGCCCCGCTCCCCCCCCCTCAACTGGACCCTTCTTCTGCCCATCAATAGCTAAACTTTGGACTTTAAAGCCCTGCATGAGCCCCTCTGGGCAGTTAGCATGTAGAGGCCTTTGGGAAAATCTCAGCAAGTCCTTTTGCTCCCTAGTCAGGTCTGGGCTGCTGCAGGGAGAGCAGCCTTTGAGAGGTAAAAGCTCCATGTCCCCCATTGTCATTTGGGTGGGACAGACGAGTTCCACAGGATGAGCAGCTATGGATAGATGTTATTTACATTGTAGATCTCATTACATTTATCTTTTCCTCCAATCCCACTGATCTTTCAGCTTCCCATCCTTCCAGTTACCCGGGTTCCTGACGTTATATCTTCTTCAAACTCTTCCTTAACCCATATCCATCTAACCAACCAGTTCCCAAATCTTAAATAACTTCTACCTCCACAGTTCTACCTGTCAGAGTGGATAGAGTGCTGGCCTGGAGTCAGGAAGACCTGAGTTCACATCTGGACTCAGTCATTTACTAGCTGTGTGACCCTGGGTAAGTCACTGACAGAGCTGCTTAGCTAGAAGCTAATTACTATTTGGGAACTGGCTGGTTAGATGGGAGGGTGAAGGGAGGATGAAGAGCTGAATATGATAGGCTGTCAGGAGCCTGGGTGATTGGAAGGATGGTGGTGTCCTCAACTGTAAATGAGAAGTTGAAAGATAGGTGGGATTCAGAGTGGGGTGAGGGGAAGAAAATGTAATGAGATCTATAATATCTATAATAATATAAAATCACCAGCTATCCAGCTCTGAAGTAGGGGCTATTATTATCCCCACTTTACAGTTGACTAAACTGAGTCAAATAGTGGTTAAGTGACTTGAAAATCCTGATTCTGACACCGTATAAGCTACAGCCTACTTCAGAGCCTGGCACATAGTATGGACTCAGTAAATAATGTGATCCTGTGCAATAACTTTACTCTGTATGCCTCAACTGTAAAATGAGGGGTGTTGGACTCGATGACCTTAACATTCTTTCTGGCTCTAAACAGATGATTCTCTAAATCCCAGAGTTGGAATTGAAACTGAAGCCAACTTCTTCACTCCCTCCTCCATTCCTGAAATGACAGAGTCTTTTCAGTCTTCAGGGATGTTTGCTTGTTTTTCCACAACTGGCGTCTTAGACTTCACCAAGCCATCTGAATAGGCCTGAGGTCTTGAGTTTTTTTTCTATGTCTCATCAGCTACCTTAGACTCTCATTCGCGTTATCTCCAGTGCAAATGATCCTTCTGTTTCCCTGGGCCCCAGATGACATGAGAGTTCTCAATTCATAATTATTTTTGAAGATAGGGCAAGGGCAGAGAAGATGCTATTGACGTACACACCCCAAATGAGGATGGATAAATGAAGATCCTGAATGGCACACCCGAAAGGTCACTGACCTCCGATCTAGGGTTTCTCCACTGATTCATCCTATCAATTGCTCTTAATTCTTCATTGACCAATAAACTCCCCATGGGGATGGATGAATTCAACCATCACTCTTTCAACTTCACAGTGGATTTAGGGCATGGAATCCTACAAGCCATTCATGTAATTCAATTAAAGTATAATTCAAAAGAAGGTAAGCTGTTCAAAATATTAAGAAGCCCTTGAGTGGGATCTTCTTTACCTTGTGCCTGACTTACAAACTCTGAGATGGTTAGGGTCCCTCGTGTCAGCCGAGTTCTGACCATTTAAAAATATTTCAATTATAGATAAGCAAATGTATTGAAATAGCATTTTGAAGCTCTGGGTATCCTAGAAACCTGGGGCTCCTAAAATTGTGTCCGTGGATATTTGGAGCATGGAAATATTAATTCCTTTCATGCACAATCTTAAAATTTGGGGCTCAAAGAGGACTTTGACAGCATATAGCCCAAATATTTCATTTAAAGATAAGGAAATCGAGAGCCAGCATCACTAAGTGACTCATCAGAGGTTATACAATTATCTAGAGGCAGAAGAGAAACTAAGGCACTTGGGTTCTAACCCCCCCCAATTTGGTGCTCTTCCTCCTTGAGGCCAGATTCTTTCACTTTTTATCTGAAGGAAGTATAAATAACAAACAAGAGGCAGCTGGTATGGTGCCCAGTACACAGCAGGTGCCAAATAAATGCTTGCTGAATGGGATTAAACTAAATTTTCACCTCACCTCAATGGCAGCTTCCCCAGAGCTCTATGCAGAAATGTTGGTTTAATTGAGATCTAGAGACAGTTATGGGTTTCTGACAAAGGTAGACCGCAGGGGTAGGGACAAAGGAGCAGGGGGCATTCAACTGGGGTCTGGGCATCCCCACATGGACCTGGGCTTATTACGCCTCTGTATTCCCTCACCAAGGAGAAAGAATGTGAGAATGAACACAGAATTTGCTGGCCATGTAAGCACGAGGAATCCACTACATAGGCTTTGATTTTAAATGTCCCTTTCAGGCTCATCTCCTCATTTAGGCTTGCAGTTTAACTATAGAGGATTGGTTATTTTCTCTTCCTTTTATCTAATTAAAGAATAGCTTTCCTTGGAGAAAGAAAATGGATTAAATATGAACCTTTACTTATGGCCACAAAAACACTATAAAAATTTGAAAAAAATCTGGATGAAGGCAATAGCCAAGAAACAAACCCCGACATTAGCCTCATTATCAGGGTAAATAACCAGGAAAACAGGAAGAAATGGCTCAGAAGGAAGGCCTGTTGGCTGGTAAGATGGCAGCTGGGCATTGGAAGTTCAGGGCATGCTGGGAAAATGCATGTCCGTCATATCCTCCAAGGGCACCAGAGAGGGGGCCAGGACATGCTTAGCCTTGTAATGAATTTTAAATTTCCTGACACCATTGTTCATCACCTGAGTAAGGGCCGGAGAGTAAATGAAGATAGCCATTCCCCAGGAGAAGAAATATTTATTCATTTAATGGCTGAAACAAAATGCCATCTCTGTTGTGATAACCAAAGGTTTCGAGTGCATTACTGTCATTTCTCTACCCACTCGCCGGCTGACGGCTGGGTCAGATGGCGCAACAGTCCATGTAATCTCCTGAATGGAAAAAAATTAGGCCCCGAGTGCCAAATAGATGCCCACAATAGAATACCAGGTAAAACAAGCATATTCCTTCTCTCCCCACCCCCCTTCCAACCCTCCCCAAACGTTAGAGAAATTCCAGTCATTTCTCATTACTGTGAAGGTCAGCCTAGCTGGGGAAATTGTTTCTGCTTTACAATTCCCCAAACTGTAGAAAGCAGTTAGACTTCTGGACAAAAACTAATGTTGCATTCACAGGGAAAAGAGGCTGAGATGGCAGGGCCGTGGTAATAAGAGAATTTTTTACTCTCTCCACTTCCCTGTGAACCTAATCAAGTGTGACATGAGAAAATATACTGGGCTCACCCAGCCAGAATCTGACTGCCACCTGAAAATGTCCTCAATATTCCACTGTTTGGGACTTTACAATGATCCTTCCGACATCAATTTTGGGCATGTACATCAAAATGCCATTAGAAATGCTTCCAAATACCTCCCCGAGGCTGGCGGGTCTGCACTTAGGCTCCAATCGAAGGCCAGCCGGAAAGACTCCCTGGCGATTGACAAAAGGTTTCTTTCGATTACTCATTTGAAAGCATTTGGTTATGGCCAGATGTCTGGGGAGAAACCGGGCGTCTCAGGATGTCTGGGTAGCTCCCTCCCCCCAAGGATGCCTGAATGCTATTAGGGGTGATAGTTATTGCAGGAGCAGTCAGAAGCTGCCTTAAACATTTAATTAATATTTGTTGACTTATTGAGTTCTCTGCTTTTTTCCCCAGACCCGGCTAATAGGTTAGCACCTGCCCAGTAAGATTTTACTTCAGCAAAGACACATAAACCAGTGTGAGACACATAAACCGGTGTGTACATGTACAGGGGATGTGTGTGTGTGTGTGTGTGTGTGTGTGTGTGTGAGTGAGAGAGAGAGAGAGAGTGAGAGAGAGAGAGAGAGAGAGAGAGAGAGAGAGACATACCTTACTTGTTTTATTATGGACACAACAAAGAGTCACAGATTGTGGATACACACCCACCCATACCCACATATACACTCAGGGCTCATGTATCAGTTTTCACAAGGTTAATATTGTCATCTACCTAGATAGAGTATGTTATATGTATGTTTCTCCAGGGAACTGCCTGGAATGCTCTTCCTCTTTACCCCTGCTTCTTGGAAACTCTAGCTTTCTTCAGAGCTCAGCTCAACTCCTCCCTCCCCCCAAGTCTTTCCTGGTCTTCCAGCTGCTAGTGACCTGCCTCTTTCCTCTCCATTCCCATGGATCAGATTTTGTACATATTTTGTATGCTGTCTGATGCTGGGCAAATCACTTAACCTTTCAGTGCTCCAGGGAACTCTCTGAGACTGTAAATTGCAGAATCTGCATTGGTCATTGGAGTGAGGCATTCCCTACTCCAATTGAAGTCACAGGGCTGGTCAAAACAAACAAAATAAATAAATATGTTCGCGTCATATATATAGTATACACATATGCACACATATAATACACACAAAATTATATATGATATATACATGTATTTCTATAGCATGTGTATATATGTGTACATATACATGTACGTACATATGCTCTCCTGCTAGAATGTACATTCAAGTGTTTCATTTATGTCTTTGTATCCCCAACACAAAGCACAATGCCTGGCATACAGTAAGTGCTTAATAGATGCTTATTGATTGACTGGTACCCATTTACTAGAACCATAAATAAAGGTAGGCAGCTGGGGCTTTGTTCAGGGCATCATATTTTGAGGCTACAGCTAATAACTTGAAATCCCTTAGCAGAGCTTAGCGCCTAGCTTGCAGGAATGATGAGCTGAAACAGAGTTGGCTGGGTGAGTTCCTCCCCGACCCCAACCTGCTTGGGTTCCCTTCTTTCTCTTAAAGAGGCCATGGCAGCAGGGCATGCCCTTTATGCTGTTTACCCCAGGTCCTTTGTTCTACTCTTCACAGGCACAAAAATTCCTACTTATGGCTTTGCCATAGACAGACTCACGCATCGCTGTAGAAATGGGCAGTTTGGGGACCAATGCTTGGCATCAATAATGAAATTCTTGATGACAATTTCATTATTGTTCAGTGACAAAAAGCTGTATGAATCGAATGTGACAGCCCACAGTGGCATTATCATCCCCTTCCTTTGCCCTAATATTTACAGGAAATATTACAAGTGTTTGACATATAAATCCAGCATTTGACTGACTTTAATAACCATGTGATCAATAAGGAGTGATATTTTTATAGCCTCAGGTCAATATTTAAAGGGTCACGGGTGGCAAATCTTTATCAAAGCAATAAGGCAAAATCTTTTTATTTGGGGAATCCATAATTAGTCTCTCATGTTCTATTTGAAATGGGTAGATTTAAGCGGCCAGATCTATTCTAGTACTGGGCAATGGTGCAATAGATATGGGCATCATAGGAAGGCAGGAATAGAAACATATTTCTCCTTTTTAGAAACATGAAGAAGAAATTCAGCAAAGACATTATAGGTGGAAAATTTCATTAATGCAAATTTCAGAGCTGAGCTTTCATTTGCTAAGCACATCAGTTCCCAATATCCAAGAAAAATCATGACTTCTCTGTCCAACTCTCCTGGCTAGACTCAAGATATGGGCAGGCACATCTCTCCAGTGACTGTCATGCATTCAACTTCCACCTTGACAGTGAGTAAAGAAATTCACCAATGCCTGCTTCCCCCCTTCTTCCCAAACTCAGGATCTGCCACCCAGGCCAAAATAAGCAACACCTTAGGTCTAGCCTGTAGGTCGGCCATGGATTGCAATCCTAGTTTAGAATGTGGGGAATGTGGCTCTCTTGAAAGGAAGATTGACCTGCCTCAGAGGGGAATGAGGTCATTTCTCAGGTGAGGAGGGGAGATGCAGCTGTAACTTACAAATTTAGGCTGTGTCTTGGGGCTATTGAGAAGTTAAGGAACAGACTCATGATCGAAGGGCTAACATATCCCAGAATGACCAGAGATGTAGGACTGGATAGGACCTTTGAGGCCATCTGGTCTAACCTCTCTTTTTTTTTTTAAACAGGTAGGGAGTGAAACTCAGAGATTGTGTGACTTGCCCAAAGTCACACAGGTTGTGACAGAGGAGGTCTTGAGCCTAGATCTTCCTGCCTCCAAAAATGGACCCTCTGGCCACTGGGTCATGCTCATGGCTTCTTTTATTGCACGTCACATACAAAATGAATGTTTTACCAGCTGGATTGGATTGTCCTCCCAGGTATTCTGGCCTCCTGTGAGTGGTGTTAGGGAGAATTGTAGGGCGGAGTTCAGCCAAAAATCAGCCCAGGTTAAATAGTAGCTAATGAACTACATGCTAATGTAGAAGAGGCTGGGAAACGGAGAGAAAAGGAAATTAGGTCAATGCTCTTTATTTTCTAGATCTAGATTGCCTCCAGAATCAGATTTGTGGAATTATGACATTTGCTACTCTGATTTCCCTCAGAAATACCTCATTCACCCTTCTCTCTGGGGTATGTGGCATCTATTCATTTCCTTTCCCCTGTTCCATGGGAGAAGGATCTGGAGAGCCAAACATCCCTTTCTTTAGAATTTTTGTAAACTCAAGTTATCCTATATGTGGGAGACAGGGAAGGGGAAGGAAGGCAGTAGAAGTGGCCTAGACATTGTTATCAACAAACCTTGTACCCCCCGAAGACAGATGAGCCCCAAGGTGAACCAGCCTATGATCTGTATATTCTGCAATTTTTTTTTTCAAGAGACTGAGGCAGGTTTAGGGTAAGATTCTGTGTATATGGCTCTTCCCCTGGCAACTGTACCTAATCTGCACTCTACAAGTTATCACTAGAATTGCTGCTTATAATAATGACTCCTTGTGATCAAGAAAGGGCAAAGGTGTATACAATACACTACGCTTAAGAAGTCAGGAAAGCACCTAGAGTATTTTAGAACTCCTTCCACTTAACCCCTACCCCCAGCACTAAAAGGGTTAATCCCAAGTACCTGAAAATGGGTGGCTATTCATAGTCGTCCACTCCCTGAGGTTCCATATAACTGAGCTTGTGTTGGCTTTGCCAGGCTCTCTTTAACTGACTTTTTTTTCACAGTAACATTCTCAGACTTTCAAACTATATTTATCTTCACTGATGGGGTGCTAGGAGACAAATACACTCTGAGATTAAGTTAAATGCAGCAACATTCTCATGTCAGTGGAACAAACAGAATCTAAAACTGTGGCTACTTACGTAGTTTGAAACCTTGGAGGGACCCTGAGAGTGTGGAACCACGGAAAGAGCCTTGAACTTGGGGTACAGAGAAAGTCACTCAGTCTCTCTGAGACTCAGTTTCCTAATATGTGGAATGGGAAATGAGAATGCTCACACTTATGATCTCAGAGGATTCTCATGATGATCAAATGAGGTAATAGGTACAAAATGATTTGTAATAAATTCAAAAAAAATCCATGTATCTCTTTCTCTGCTGTCATTGTATAGGAATAGCCATTAGACCATAGTTTCATTGGTATAAAGAAGTCTTAGATGAAGAAACAGCCTACTGGTTGTCACTTAGGGCACTGAGAAGTTAAGCGGCTTACCCATGGTCACATGTATGGGTCAGGGCAAGACCTGAACCCAGGTCTTCCTAGCTTCAGGGTTGTCTTTCTATCCACTCAAATTTTGTGATCTCAGGACTACTTTATACTCTTATAAATGACTGAAGACTCCCCAAAGAGCTTTAGTCTATGTGGGTTATATGTATTGATATTTACTGTATTGGTAATCAAAATGTCTTGGTATTTTTATGTAAACAATTTGGATCTTGTAGCCCCTCCCCCTAAAAGTGTCTGAAGAATTTGAGGGGTCTCTGAACCCCACTTTGAAAACTAGTACCATGTTACCTCTTAAATTGGATAGAAATATGTTTGCTGCTATATAACACGGTCAAAGTAATTAACTAAAGGATAAGAATTGTGCCATAAATTGAATGGCAAAACTTTAAAAAGTCCTCTGATGGATGGGTGAGGAGATCTGAGTTGGTTTACTATAGGCACCCATTCTATCTGGGCGCTGAGTAGGTTTCCTTCCCTAGAGCTTTGTAATGGGTCTGGGAACGAGCTGTCTAACTGCCAGGCAGCTTCCAGTGGGCCATGTCTCATTTCCCCCATCCCTCACGTCCCACAGGCATACCCATTTGCATATTTCCTTTTTACCCATTATTGATCACTTTAAATAGGAAATAAGAAAGCATTGCCTCAGTGCATGATGCTTGAGATTTGGTCACGAATGAAAAGCCAAGGTGCATTTGGGTTGGAAAGTGTTTTTCAAGCAATTCAAATCTCGATTATAATTTGGCATGAATTCACTGATAAAGCAGTTTTCTATTCAGGATGGTGGGATGAGGGGGAGGGTTGGATTACCCTGGAACAGTTGACTGAGGAACAGGGACTCCAGAGCTAACCCCAGCTATTTGTACAGCAAGGCTAGGTGACCACTCTGTTGATGGGCTGGCTAGTTTCTCCATTCTAAGCTCACCCTCTTCCAGCCGACTCCACCCCACCACGTGCCCTGAGCACATCTCTTGAAAACAGCCCTTTGTCTTGATAACTCTTGAATCAGCCAGGGCTAAAGCCCTCCAGGAAATCTATTCTCTAAGGTTAGGGACTTAACATTTCCTAACTTCTGAGCTTCCAGATTGTTCTTAAGTGGAGAAAGTGGTGAGAAGAATATATCTTTTGTTGTTATTCCCAGGAACTTAAAGTAAGTTACTCCCAAAGAAAAAAACAAACTTTAAAATGTTTTTCCCTCTCCCTTCTTCTGACAGTTGCTGACATGCTTGGTAATCTTTAGAAAATAGGTGCATGCTATGATTACATTAGGGGGAAAATGAATTAAATCAAGGTTCTCAATCTGACAAGTTGTCACTCCATGATCTGCTTCTGGAACCCCCAAGTGCCTTTAAATAGGACTCCAGGCTCCCTGCTTTGGGGGTGGGGGGATGTGGAACAACATAGATTAATATCATCACCAAGAGAAACAGAGAATAACAAAGGGATTGATTTATGATTTAGAAAAAAACAAGCCAAAAGGAACTTTTTGTTTTGTTTTGTTACTTTGGGTATGAGTGAGTTCTCTGCTTCTTTCCCAAAGCCTACAACAATGATAGCAGCCTAGATCCTGAGCTGCAAAGGACTTCAGAGGTGATCTAAGCCAATGATCTTATTTTACAGAAGGAGAAACTGAGCCCCAGAGAAGCTGAGTGAGTTGCCCAATGTCACACCAGGAGTAAGGGGGAAAGTCAGAAATGAAAGCAGTACCTGGAGTTCTTTTCATTTCACTGAATAATCAGTTTTGAGAAAACTGCAAGGAGATGATGCTTTTTTTTTTTTTAGCAGTATTTGGGTAGAAAAGACTGCAATTTACATGGGATTTAGAATTAGGAGAGACCTTGCCTTAATAGAAAGCAATTTCCTTGAGGGCAGGGACTGCTTTGTTTTTGGTTAGTGACTAGCACAGTGCCTTTTACCTAGCAGGTCCTGGAACGAACAAATGAATGAATCTGGTTTAATCCATCCCTCATTTTATAGAAAATGAAACTGGGTCCTAAAGAAGGAAGGGACTTGGTCAGAGCCATCCAGGCAATAAATGACTGTTCCAGCCAAACAGAATTTGGGGTGCCTCCTACGTGCAAGGCAATGCTGACCTCTAAATGTAAGCACGTAGAAAACTGTTCAACCTTGGAAATACTTGATGAGACCTATTTAATATGAGTGAACTACAAGGAGAAGACGATTATATCAGAGCTTCATGTCAGAGGCTCTCTTTTCTGCTTGATAATTCACATCTGGTTTAACATATGCATCTCTGGACTGGACCTAGGATATGAGAGATATAGATAAAGAGCTCCTAATGAGGAAAATTCTACCAGTGCTGGGTTGGCATCCTCCATATGACTTATGGTCTAGGACTGTTGCTCAAAGCCCTGAGAAATTAAGTCCTTTGCCCACAGTCCCCTGGAGTCATGAGTCAGAGGCAGGTTGGGAACTTCC
The DNA here is from genome assembly GCF_011100635.1 of Trichosurus vulpecula. Lineage (NCBI taxonomy): Eukaryota > Metazoa > Chordata > Mammalia > Diprotodontia > Phalangeridae > Trichosurus > Trichosurus vulpecula. The sequence goes on along the minus strand of NC_050581.1, from coordinate 198,707,432 downwards.
TGACTCTGAGGGCATTATACTAAGCTCCCTCCCTATGTATACATATAGTCATAAATATAGGACAAAAATTCATCCACTCGATTCAACAGATATTACAATTGTAGTTGCTAAAGTATTATGGGCCAATAAATGTGAGCATTAGTTTTTTGCCCCTCCTTCAAACTTTGAAGTATTTAATGAGTGTGTTTAATGTGACTGAGTCCCAATTAAAAGATAGCTGCACTGGGGGGCTCCATGCCCTCCGAGAGGCCCTTTTCTTTGCCTGATAATTCACATGCATTTTAACATTAAGTAGACAATATCTGAAAATGCAATTTTAAATAAGGATGTCACCCACCCCTTGAGAAGTGGTTGAATACTTCAATGCAAATACATCTTGCATGTAAAATATAAAAGTCTTCGTGTTGCATTTGAAATCTGATAAATATTTATCATCAATGCTGTTTGCTTTTAATCTGTTCAAGAGATCATTCCTCCAGCTTTTTAGTAGTTAAACAAAAATGGCATTTACATTACAATATTGCTTGCCAACAATCTCATTTTCTGGTTTAGTCAGCAGCCCTTCATGCTTGATTAGTCTTTAATTATACAAATACCTACATATTTTTTTAAAAAAAGTTTCCTCCTTTCCATACTTTGAGCATGTAATTATTTTCTCTTGCATGCAATAACCTTTAATTTTAGGATTAAGCAACTGATTCTCTTTAGTATGGATGGGCTTTTTCAAGTGTTAAAGTAAATTTGGTTATTGTATTATGAGGAGAAAAAATTAACTTTTGGGAAGCCTTTCATCAGAACATCTGACAAGGCTCTTGATTAACGGAATTTCACAAGACCTACACAGCAAGTCTGAGTCCCTATCCCTCCAACTTTCTTCTTAGGCTCAGACCCAACTTTACCTCAGCAACAGATCTCAATGGGCCCATTTCCCATGTGGTTCCATAAAAAAGTCTGAGCCCAGGGATCAATGTCACATTCTGTGCTTATGATACTTTCTCCTTAAGAACAGAGAGAAAAGAAGGAAATAAGCATTTATTAGGAACCCACTTGTGCCAGGCACTGTGCTGAGTGGTTTCCAATTATTATTTCAATTGATCTCACAACAACCCTGGGAGGAAGGTGCTATTATTATCCCCATCTTACAGATGAGGAAACGAACTCAGGCAGACATGAAATGACTTCAGCTAGTGAGTGTCTGAGTCTGCATTCAAACTCAGGTCTTCCTGACTCCAGGTTCGGCACTCTATCCACTGGGACACCCAGCTGTCTCATTAAGGATCTTTGTTAGCATTTAGCCCAAATATCTCATTTGAAGAATGAGGAAGCTGAAGCCTAGAGCAGTTAAGTGAAAAAAAAAACCAAATCCAATAAGATAGAAGTCTAGGTGGTGCAGCGCCTTATCAGATTTCATCCTATTTGATTTAGTTTGTTTTCATGTAGTCTGGGTTTCTGAACAGAAGCAAAATATCCCCTCCATATCCTCCATTCAAGGAATCCTTTCCTACCCAGTTCTTGTCCACAGAGGCTAGATTGCCTCTTCTGAGGAAATGCCAGGTAAAGAGAAGGAAGAGTATTTGGAGTGTGTGTATTCTTTCATTAAATTGGGCAAGCTGGTCTAAAATGGTCTTGTCAATGGACTGACCGTCTCTCCATCTGTGGGGCTGCCCATGAAAGTCTGAGTGGTCTCTAATTCAATTCAATTCAATCCAATAGATGTCTTTTAAGGACCTATGTGTAAGCCATCAGCGTTAGGTTTGAACTGAGCTCATCCCGGGCATTTCTGGAAGGCACGACAAAACTTGCCCAAATGACAGTCTGTACTTAAAAGATGGATATTTAAAAGCAGGTACCGCAGAGCCCTGAAGAAGGCTAGCCTGGGTGACGGGATCACCACTAGCTTCTAGGGCTAGCCCTCTAGAGAGGGGCAATGGGCCCTGTTATGTGCTGCTTGGCAGCACTGTAATCAACTGCTAGATGTGGAGTGAGGAAGACCCCTGAGTTCAAATGCAGCCTCAGACACCTGCTAGCTGTATGACCCTGGGCAAGTCACTCAACTGCTTTCTCCCTCAGTTTCCTCATCTGTAAAACAGAGATAATAGTAACATTTCCCTCCCAGGGTTATTGTGATGATCAAAGGAGAGATATCATGTAAAGCACTTTGCAAACCTTAAAGCTCTCTATATAAATGCTGACCTTTGTTCTTATGTTATCACACATGTGTATACGTTGCACATATATGTATATTAACACAGGCATATTCAATATAAATATGCTTGACAAACACTGTTAAGTTGGTGTTCGCTGTAATAGGATTTCTACTGTCCTTTGATGTTAGATCTCAAGTACTTGTGATAAAGCTATAGGCAGATGGAGAGACTAAGAGGCAGTTGCTAGGTCAGCCCTGCAGGCGGCTCATACAGATGAAGGGTGGGATTTTCAAAGCTTATTTTGAAACACATCTTGCTTTTGAAAGGGCACGTGGGCCTTATGATTTGTATAGAAGACAATATTTTTAAAGATCGGTGTTAAAGACACTGTTGGTGAACCATACTGCCCGGGTAAGCAGAAGAGTGGAAAGTTAGATGCACAGAATCTTTTGACTTGTGGGGAGGAGCTCAGGCATCCTTTGGAGAATTAGCTGGTAGCCTGGAAAGAGCATAGGACCTAGAGCTGGAAATACCTGGGTTCAAATCCTGTCTCTGCCACTTATTAGCTATGTGATGGTGGGCAGGCAACTTAGTCTCTCTGGGAGTCAGTTTTCTCATCTACAAAATGGGGGTGATGGTGATGACCGCATGTGTAGCATCTCCCCCACAGGGTTGTCATGAGCCTCAGATGAGATAATGTATGTTAAGTGCTTTGAAAATTTTAGGGCCCCATGTATATATAAGTTATTGGTTTTTCTGTCAAATTCCTTTAAGTCAAGGGTTCTGAATCTTTTTATGTGTGTCACAGACTCCTCTGGCAGCAATCTGGGGAAGGCTATCTAGGCACCTTGTCTCAGAATCACATTTTGAAATGTGGAAAACAAAATCCATAGGGTTACAAAGGAAACCAATTATATTGAAATACAGTAATCAAATTAATTTTTTAAAAAATTACACAAACTCCAAATTTAGAACTCCCTGCTTAAAGTCTGAGATAGGGCCCATCTTACTGGGAATATGTAATGATAGGGTTGGGAATCTAAGTCACTAAGGAGGAATGCTGTCTAGCCATTACATGCAAGGTTCTAATTTTACAGGCAACTGGTCCTCTGGAATGTGAAAATCATGGGATGGCCTGGCCATGTCCCTCCCTTGCTCAAAACCTTGGAAACAGCTCCCCTCCATGCTTTGTTCAGTAATTTTTCAGTCATGTCTCACTCTTTGTGACCCCATTTGGGGTCTTCTTGGCAGTGATACTGGAGTGGTTTCCCATTGCCTTCTCCAGCTCATTTTACAGATAAGGAAACTGAGGTCAAAAGGGTTAGGTGACTTGCCCAGGGTCACAAGGCTACTAAGTGTCTGAGGCTGGATTGGAACTCAGGAAGATGAATTTTTGTGACTTCAGGCCTGGCGCTCTATCCATTGTACCACCTACTCTTTCCCCTCTACCCATCTATAGAACAAAATACAAGCTTCTTATCATTGACACTGGGTGATGTGGTAGAAGAGTGCTGGACCTGCAGTCAGGGAGACTCCTGAATTTTGCCTTAGAGACTCATGGTGTCAGCCTGCACATGTCTATTAACCTTTCTGGGCTTCAGTTTCCTCATTTGTAATAACAGCAGCTATGTCCCAGTGCTGCGAAGATCAGATGAGCCATTTGTATTAAGTGTTTTGCCAACCTGAAAGTGATTTATAACAGTTAGCATGATGATGATGATGATGAGAAGGGTGAGGGCATTTAAGGCCCTCCCCAATCTTATTTTTACCTACCTATCTAGTCTTCTTTTACCAGTACTCCCCTTCAGTCACTCTGCATTCCAGACACACTGGATTAGTGGTCATTCCCCACACTTGATTTTCCATGCCCCCCACTGCTGTGCTTTTCAGAAGCCAATCCCCTTGACTGGAATGCACTTCTTTCTTCTTGCCTTCCCTCAGCTCAGGTGCTATTCCTCCACGAAGCCTTCTCCCCATGGCCCTCCCCCCCCTCAGTCTTTGGTATTCTCTTTCCCTCCTCAGTTTCTTTCTACTGGACTTATTTGTATGCATGTACACATGGTAGAAAATAAGATCGTTGAGAGCAGGGGCTTTTTGGTTCTTGTCTTTGTATCACCACTGCTGGGTACGGAGCCAGGTACAGGGTAGAGTGCTTAACCAAGGCGTGTTGACTTGAATTAAATGTCTTGAAGATGTAGAAAAGGAGGCTATGTCCTAGAAACAAATATGACAATTCTCAAAAATATTAAGAAAAATGTCAAATACCCAAATGTGTAACAGAGATGGCCATGAACACATATTTCTATGCGTATGTGTATGGTGTACGTTTGGGTGGTAATCTTTATGTGACTTTATGTACACATTGGGGGGGATTCATATTATAGATGTGAATTTGTGTACACACATATATCATCTTTTTGTGGAGGAAGGGTGGTCCAGATCTGTGACCCGATCAGTATGGGAAATTCCCAGTATTCAAACTCCCTCTACCAATGCAGGTCAGTGACCTGTAACTAGTAACTAGTGTTAGAGGGTTGTTTGGGGACATCGGGAGATTGTGTAATGGAGGTGCCAAAAGTAGAACTAAAAACCAGGGGTGGAGAACCTGAGGCCTTGAGGTCACATGTGGACCTCTAGGTCCTGAAGTATGGCTCTTTGACTGAATCCAAACTTCACAGAACAAATCCCCTTAATAAAAGGATTTCTTCTGTAAAACTTGGACTCAGTCAAAAGGCTGCACCCAAGGACCTATAAAGCCACATGTGGCTCCAAGGCCACAGGTTCCCCACCCTTGACTTAAACACAGGTCATCCTGATTCTCAGCTTTCTGGCTTCTCTACTAGGCTTCTTCATATGATCACAGGAAACATCATTGAAATTAGAGCTTGAAGGGGCCTTACGGGCCATTGAGGTGAATCTCTTTATTTTAGAGATGAGGAAACTGGCACTTCCCAGGGAGGTTAAGTGACTTCCTCAGGGTCACACCACTGGTGAGTGTCTGAGACAGTCTTCCCAACTGTCACTTCCTAACACTCTATGTGTCACACTAATAATTAGTGTGACATCTTAATGATCATGTCACCTGGTCACCCAGAAGAGTGGTAGATAGAGAGCTGGTGTTGAGTGAGTTCATTCTGCTTTGGGGCATCACTTATTGTGAGGAAGCTTTTCCTTATGTAATGTCCACTTGTTCTTAGTTCTCTCCCCTGGGGCCAAATAGAACAAATCCCTTGGGTGGAAGAAACCCCTCATGCACGAGCAGACATCTTAGGAAATCATGTAGCCATTTCGAGGGTGTGAGGCTGTGCTGCAGAGGTGCTCAGGGGAGAAAGTGTGCCTCTGGGGAGCTTCTTAGCTCAACCAATTCTTTCTAACTAGTTTCTGCATCATTTACAGGGAAAAGGGCTGTCAAACTAGAAATACAGCCAGTTTTTGAATCGCGCAATCTTTTAAATCTATGCTTTTAAATTTTGGGATATGCTAAACAGCTAGGAACAAAGCCCCACTTTCCCTCTCCTAGTTAGGGTTATGTCACCTGCTGTGCTTGATTGGTAAGGATACAACCTAGGCCAGTGTACAGGATGCACTTCTTTGATCTACATGTGCAGCTCTCACTAAGACTGAGGACTGCGACCTTCTATGATGGATCTCTGCTTTTCAGTATCCAGGCAATCTCTACCTTTTTTGGCTGGGGCTTGTCTTCATCCTAGCTGATGAGGGGGAGCATAGCTTTGAAACATACCCTGGGGAGGTGGGGTGGGTGAAGAGGATAAAGGCTCTGAGATATGGGAAGAGGTAGAACACAGAACCAGGCCCAATGTATTACAGGTGTCAGATGGTCCAATTAAGGGGATTTTCTGCCTGTTGCATGGTTGGATCTGAGGTTAATGTTTGGTTGGTTGAGAACAAGAGTCTCACCCCGCCCCTGACCTTCCTAGCCATTTTCCCCTATGTAGCTCAACTAGCCAGCCCTTCACAACACCTCTCTACAAAGGTGAGTTCTTTCTATTTTCTTCCTTTAGAAGAAGGAGAAAAGTCGGTTTTAAAATTTAATTCTGGGAGATTTCCAAATGAATCCAACTTAACCTATTTCAGTTCATTCGAACTCAACCCAACCTAATCTAGTAAGATCCAATCCAACCAACCCAATCTAGTCCAATCCAATGGAAGCCAGTCCAATCCAATCTAATCCAATCCAATCCAAGAAGCACCAACTAAACACCTATTATATGCAAAGTTCTGTTCTGGGCTCTTCAGATACAAAGATAAAACAAAAAGTTCCTGCCCTCAAGATGCTTCTATTTTGCTATTGGGGAAATGACCAGTAAAGAGAGGAACATATGTATGGTAGATAATTTGAGGCAGGAAACAAGTAGGGAGAGTGATCATGAAAGGAGGTGGCACCTGAACCAAGCCTTCCATGAAGCTCTGAACTCTAAGCAACAGATGTGAGGAGGGAGAGTATTGGGCCTGGAACTAGGATATGAAGCACTCAGTTTGCCAGATCAGGATACTGGGGGGTCTAAATTCCTGTCTTTCTCTTCAATTCCCATGGAATTGGATTAACCCTATTTAGATGGTATCTCATGGTTGTTAGGAGAAATATGGACATCATTTTGTTTTGTAATTTGTGTGCTCAGGTAGGAGACAGTGGCCAAATTTATGTTTACTTAAGAATGAACAATAATAGTTGACATTTATATAACGCTTAATGTGTCCAAAGCACTTTAGAGACATTGTTTGCTGTTCATAAGAACTCCATGAGGTCAGTGCTTTCATTGGTCTCATTTTACAGCTGAAGAAACTGAGGCTCAGGGAATGACTCACCTAGGGTCAGAACACTAGCAAGTATCTCAGGCAAGATTTGAACCCTTGATTTTCTGACTCCAAGTCTACTGCTCTATTTAGTAATCAGGCCCTGTTTTAAGACCTAGGGATTAAAAAAAAATGGAAAAAACACTGTCCTGAATCTCAAGGGGGCTGGTATTTTATTGGATGGAGGAAAGAGGCAACATGTACCCTTATTAGTTTATGTAAAATCCATACACTATAAATACAAGATGATTTAGCGTGGGGAGGCACTGGCAGCTGGGGAGATTGGGAAGCTATTCATGGAGCTTGAGCTGAGCTTTGAGGGAAAGTCAGGATTCCAAGAGATAGATGTGAGAAGGGATTGAAGCTTGTATTGGGGAGGAACTGTACTAGTGACAGAGTTGGAGGATGGAAGGCTGTGTGTGAGGAACAGTTAAGAAAGCTGGACCATAGAGTGGATCGGAGGGAATAAAAACGATCAGCTTAGAAAGGGAGGTGGGAGACAGACGGTGACGCTTTAAATGGGGTTCCTCCCATTTGACTGTGAGCTCCCTGAGGGCAGGCAATATGTCTCTTTTGATCTCACCAGCACAGTGCTTAATAACAGTTTACTGATTGAAAACTAAGGAATTTCTATGTGATTCTAGGGATGACTGGGAGCCTGTGGAGCGTATCACAGGGGAGTGATATGCTCACTGTGCATTAGAAACAGAGCTCTCCCTTACCGCTACAACTAGCTACCGTCCCTCTCAATTCTGTTTAATTAGACTCAACTCCATTCAATTAAACAAGCACTTATTGAGAGCTTTCAGGGTGAGCACCCTGCTAGACACAAGGAACACAAAGACAAATATGGCAACAGGCTCATCCTTCAAGGAACTTGACCTTCCACTGCTCCGACTGCTCCTGTCTGGCCCCCAGGGGGAATCGGGAAAGGCTTCCTGTAGGAGGGGGTACCCAAGCTGCCCTCTCGACTGCCAGCAGCAGCAGTGTTCTCCCTCTTCTCTTGCGACCTCCTGTTTGAGGGGCAGGCTGGCAGGAGGATTCCTCTAAAGACCCCCTCCCCTCCTTCCCCCTTTGCTTGGAACTAAAGGTCTCGTCCTTTGACCTTTCAATCCCCATTCGGCATGGCACAAATCGTTAGGTCAGCTCCGGCCAAAAATAACAGGAGGTTAAGCAAAGAACAAACGAATGATAAAAATTCACCCCAAACTCCTGGCTGCCGGCTCAGCTTCGAAAGCTCTCCGCGGCCGACGTGATGACTTGGCTGAAGCAAAAACAGAAAGAATTCTTTTCTTTTTCGGAGCTGTATTTGTTTCCAGTTGCAGCAGCGGCGGCGGGGTCAACCTAAGCCAGGGAATGAATGGAATCAGCCACTGATGGGCCGCCTGGAGCTGGCGGGGTCACGGATCAGCGTCGAAGCCGCTCCTGCCCTGCCTGGGCCGATGTAACTCACTGGAGTGGCAAATTACATCAGACCTACAGCTGTAACCCGCCATTATGATTAATTTGATCCGTAATTTCTCCTGTTTTTCATTTTAATCGGTGTGACTAGTCTGCTGTGGCAGGCCCTTCCGATCTAATTAAGATAAATTTCGGAGGAAAAGACTTGGCAGAATTTCCGAGTCAAATCCCAGCGTCAAGTGCGAAGGCCCGCGGCACCAGTCAATCAACTTCCAAGCAAGATGGGGGGGCTCCGGCTCAGGACCAAACCATTAGCACTTAGGCAAATTTCCTAATCGCTGGGGCTGCTTAGTCATTCTCTCAGAACAGCCTGGCGCGGAGAAAGGAAGAAGGCAAGAAAAACGACACACAATGGTTTCCTGGGCTTTCCCACCAGGCTCACACTTCACTGAATTTCCCTGTACCGGCAAAGAGACCCTACAAGTGAACACTTTGGATAATCTCTGTTTGTGGTATTTCTGAAGAGGAGTTTAAACTAACACGCAAGTACACACACACACACACACACACACACACACACATACACAAACTACAGATCCCGTCATAAAATAACAGAATAAATGTTGAATAAGTGCACGTCCTCGCTCAAATATATTTCAAATAGCTCTTTGGCCTTGGTAAGCAGATACGGACCTGGTGCCTTTTCTTTTCATCTTTCTTTTTAATAGGCAACTCCCCGATGTCGCAGTGTTGACCGTCCCCGTGATTACAATAAGAAGCTTTTAATAAGATTTTGTAAAGTAACCAACTTTGCAGAGGCCATCCCTACACGGCTGGAACTCGCTCCCTCTGTATCTCCACCTCTCAGCATCTCCCCTCATCCTCAAGACTCCGTCCAAATGCTACCTTCTCCACAAAGTCTTTTCTGTTCCTCTGACGATTAGTGCTTCTCCCAGAAACTGCTTTATAGTAAATACTTCTATGTATGTATGTATGTATGTATGTATGTATGTATGTATGTATGTGTATCTCCATCCATCTGTCATTTATTTATCCATCTGTCATCCATCCATCACTTATCTTTCTCTTTGTCTCTGTTTCTTTCTCCACACCGGGTTTCCACAAAAGTCTTAAAGCAGTTTAGGTTATTAAATCTTATATACATATATGCATATACATATAGTTTGCCAAACATATGGTTTACCACACAGTTTTCCTCCAGTAGACTCTAAGTTCTTTGAGGGAAGGAGCCATTTTCCCTGTCTGTTTTTGTCCTCCTGGCTCACCCTTAGAACAGTGCCTGGAGGACAGCAAAAGTCTGGTAACTGCTTGCTGAATTGAATGCTTTTCACTCTTCAGGAGGCCTGCCAGTGAGGCCTACAAAAGACTCTTCCTTTCTGGACCTTAATTTCTTAATTTCTATAAAATGAGAGAATTGAACTGGATGAGGTCTGAGATTTCTTCCAGCTTCAAAACTAGGGACCAGTGACCCTGTGAGTCATCGAATACCTCAGCACTCTGCTTAGTTTGCTGTGTCTACAGATGCCTCTGGACTAGGAAAAAGAGCCTTATAAGAGACCAAATACACACCCAGGTGGGGCAGGATAATTATAGGGCTTCAGTTGCTCTCATAAAGAAAACCCTGATTTCCACAAGGCTTCCCAGTTCTTCATTCTAATAGGAATTTTCTATTTCTAACAAGAAACCTGAGATTCAATCTCATGAAACCAAAAGGACAGCTGGAAAACCGCGACCAAGAAGGGAAAGAGTCCTCTCTCTTTCCTTTTCTTTCTGTGTGATTTATCTTAATCTACCTGACTTGATCTTGTCACATTCTAACTTGTATGTGAGTTTGTGTACGTCTTATGCCCCAACTGGAATGTGTGGGGGGGGGGGGGAGAAAAGGGAAAGGGAGCAGGCCTTCGTGAAGCACTTTCTACGTGCCTTACAAATATTATCTCATTTGAGCTTCAAAATAATCCTAGGAGGTGGTGCTATTATGCCCATTTTACAGCCGAGTAAACTGAGGCAGACTGAGGAGATATGACTTGCCCAGGGTCACAAAGCTAGTCTAAGGTCATATTTGAGCTCAGTTCTCCTGACTTCAGCTGAGCACTCTATTCACTGAGTTACCTAGCTACAAATCCCTTGAGTCCAGCCTGCCCTGCATGCCTGAAATTGACTCTTTGTCCTTGCTCCCACCTCTCAGGTTTTGTCCTTTCGACAGGGTTTGGTTTAGGTACTACTTCCCACAGGAAATCTTTCCTGATTTTCCCCACCCTGAAGCCATTAGTGTTTTCCTTTTGCTTTAATTACCTTATTTTTACCTTTTCTGTTTATGTATTATATTCTTCCTCTAGGGAATCCAAGCCTCTTGAGGGCAAGAATTTCACAATTTGTACCCTGTATCTCTGGCACAATGCCTTCCATGTGGTAGATCTATAATAAATGTTTGTTGAATTAAAGTTTTATTTTTATCTCTTCATCATTAGAGTAGGGGGATTTCATAGTCCCCGAATGATGAAAGCTAAAGGTTGCCTGTGGCCGATGGAGAGGTAAACGGTGGGCTTGAGTAGGCGCTGCACATTACCAAGACTGGCATGACCAAAGTGGTGCCGAGAGGCAGCAGGTGGCAGGGAGACCTAAGTCTGACTCTCGCTTCAGACATTAATCAGCTGTGAAAGCTGTTTAACCTGTCTCAGTCTCAGTTTCCTCATCTGTAAAATAGGGATGATTGCTCCTGCATCATAGGGTGCTGGGGAAGATCAAATGACAAAACATGTAAAGTGCTTTGCCAACTTTAAAGTGCTGTATACACTTTGTTGACTTGTTTTCCAGTTGTATCCAACTCTTTGTGAGCCCATTTGGGGTTTTCTTGGCAAAGACACTAGAGTGGTTGCCATTTCCTTCTCCAGCTCATTTTACAGATGAGGAAACTGAGGCAAAGAGGGATTACGCAGCTAGTAAATGTCTGAGGCTGGATTTGAACTAGGAAGATGAGTCTTCCTAGCTTTTCTAGGCCCAGCACACTATCCACTGCACCACCTAATAGCCCTATATAAATATTAGCTGTTAGAAGGAATGTCATCAGAAAGATGTATGGCTGGAAAGGAAGGTGGGTCAGTTAGGTTGCAAGAACAAGGAACGGGTGACAATCAGATGGATACTCCATTGGCATCTATACAATGTCAAGAGATGTGGTGGAAAGTCCTCAGCACAGTGGATGGACCCCTTGGGGAGGATTTATGGGGAGGTGTTAATTTATGGGAGGTCAAGAGTCCCACAGGGTGAAGAAGAGATGGGCTACAATGTGCACAGCTCGGGGAGTCCCCATCTTGATCTGGAAGAGACCTCAGACCTGCTGAAGTATATACAAATACCCCCAGGCTCTAACAGTGTAATGCATGTTCTAGGTGCTTAATTGATATTTGTCATTCCTATTTACAACTATTAAGGCTTGGGATCTGAAGTCAGTCAATCCTCTGCTTCATTCTAGGTTTCCTATTGAACTCACTGAGTTCTCTGAAAACTGGAAAGCTCCAGACAGATGTAATTTATCAATGCCATCAGCATTAGACAATTATTTGTTCAGTTTCAGACATAGGAGGTGGCCCTTTTTCCTTCTGGCCCCATTTGCTGAAGGTCCTGAGAGTAGGTAGAATCCATCAGTCGCTAGTAGGTGAGAAGACTACAGAGGAGTCATTACAATAGCCCCAGCAGGCAAGCAGGAAGGCAGAAAACTTGACTATCTGCCTCTAACTACAAGGAGAACCAAGGCAGGGAGAGCTGAGGCCAGTGGCTTAAGAGAATTAAGAGGAGACCTGCTCACTTTTCCAGTGTCCTGACTGTCACCCTTGGCTCTGGTGTCTTTTTTTTTTTAACTTTCTCACATATTTTGGGGAAAGTCCCAGAAAAAAGATTCTTGTACTCACGTTTTCATTGGGTAGTCCATTTCTAACAGCTTTGAGGTTTTGCAATACAGGTAGAAAATGTCTGACTCCCCAGAAAAATCATATAAACGTAGAATTCAAGGAAACCTCACAGGCCACCTAGTCCAACCCAGTAGGACAGGTAGGTGGGGCAGTGGATAGAGGGCTGAGTCTGGAGTCAGACCTGAGTTCAAATCGGACCTTAAATGCATACTAGCTGTGTGATCCTGAGTGATTTCACCGCTTTCTGCCTCAGTTTCTTCATTTGTAAAATGAGAGAAAGACTAGCACCCACTTCTCAGAATGTTGTGAGGATGAAACATGCTTAGCCTAGTGCCTGGTACATAGTAGGGACCTAGTAAATGTTGTTCCCTTTCCTCTCCTTTCCATGAGACAGTTGATAAATGGGCAACCAGTCTCTGCTGTTAGATTCCATTGAGAGAACCCCAGCATCTCCAGAGAAAGTCCTGTTCCTTTGGGACAGCCCTTCAACATTAGGAAGTTTTTCCCGATGTTGAGTCTGAATCTGGGTGGGCAATTTCCAGTTACTGCTGCCGGTTCTGTCTTGGGGGGCCAGACAGACCAAGGCTGATATCTTGAAGGACATCCTTGAAGATAGTTGTTGTGCTCAGCCCCCGGTGACTCTCATCATACTTCTCTAGGTTAGACATTCCTCCTCACGTGCCATACTTTCTAGTCCTCTCCCCAGCCTGGTGGCCCACTTTCCCCAGGACTGACTATAAAGTTACTGGTCACAGCAGGATGCTACGGCAGAAAGAGTGTTGATTTATAGTTAGAGGATACTCATGACTACAGATGTATGTGACCTTGGACCAAGACTCCATTACCTCTGAGGTCTTTTCCAGCTCTAAAGCTGTGACCCAGTGTAACCTGAACAGCTGAGAAGAGTGAGCCAGTGCTTAGCAGAGTGCTTGGCACATAGTAGGAGCTTAATAAATGTTTACTCGTTGATTGATTACTTCCCTTTTCTTGGATTCTGCTTCTCCTCATGTACATATGACAGTATTGATGTTTTTTTAGGTTGCCATGTTGGTCTTCTGGCTCCTACTGTTAAACTTTCAAACGTGTAGACCACTGAAATCTCCAAATGCTTTTCACACTTGTTTTTTAGCCATTTTGTTGTTTAGCTATTGTTTAGTCATTCTGTACTTGGTGATGTTAAAAATATATATGCATACATAATGTATACATGTGCATATATGTATGTATATCTCACTTTGTAAACTGTAAGGTGGTCTCTAAATGTTAGCTGTTTTTAGCTAATATTCACAGTCCATGGTCCTGGGGAATAAGAAGGCAGAAGTCAGGCAGGCCCATCTGCTTGCTGGAGAAGGTAGAGCAGTGGGCCTGTAGGCAGGAAGACCTGGGATCCAACAACATCTCAGGCACTTGGCTTGTTATGTGGCCCTGGGCAAAATACTTTGCTATTTGTGCCTCAGGTTGCCCATATGTAAAATAAGGGTATTGGACTCGGTGGGAGACTCTAAAACCATGAGCCTAAGAGAGTCTCAGTCTTAGACAGGAAGCTCAACTTTCTATAAAATAAAATTCTCTTAGCAATTTAGCCACAGATGCTAAGAAGATTTTGGATGGCCCTTTGGGGAGCTCTCTGATCCAGAATCTATTCTTTATGGAAGGATGCTCACTGGGGACTTGTTTCTGAGATCAGGAGTTTGGAAAGTTTTCTTTAAAATAAAAAACTTGTTAAAAGGAACAAAATGCTTCTAACAAGAGAACAGAAATGAGCTAAGCTCACTGACTATGAAGAAAATAGCTAAGGATTGGGTCTGTCATTGGCCAAGAGGTGCCCTTTTAATTTTCAAAAGAGCAAAGAAGATAAAGGTTTCCCACTAGAGAAACAGTGAAATGTCCACCAAGGAGGATCTGGGCAGGCTGAATCCACCTCTTTCAGTGTGAGGGTCCCTGAGATTATGCTGTTCATCAAAAAATTTGGCCACTTGGCCACTTAGGAAACAGTCCATGGTCTCATCCAATTCCAAGTCTAGGATCTAATGGTCTTGTGACCTTGGTCTTAGCTCCAGTCTGGGAATTGTGATCAGACGTCTTTTGTAGGTCAAACTGCCTTATTCATGGTGGCAATTATCAGGATGGTTAATTTCTAGGTTGTTATAGAGGAAGTCAAGATGCAGTCGCTTTGATTTTGAAAATCTCTGTTAACGGCAGCAGCCAGGCAGTGTTTCCTCCCCAGCAAACCTTCCTCAGGGACCCCAAAGGTCTCTTTTATACTCTCTCCTTTTTGAACCCTTAAACATCACTTTGTTCCCTTTAAATGTAGTATTCCGAGCCTCACAATTGGAAGACGAAGTGTTTCGATGCCAGAAATAGCAGCAAGTCTTTGGGAGGAGAAGGAGCCCTGCTGAGAAAAAGAAGGGGGTCCCTAACTGAACCTCTTTTTATGACAGACAAGTATGTTCTGGTGTATAAAGCAGATGGTTGGTGTGAGGCCACAACTGTCAGGGATTTAAGTTACTTAAAATGTATCAGTTTAGAAAGGTTGCATTGACCAGAGCCCAGCCAGAAACCTCTGCCATCATAAAGGGCTGGCTCTGAGGCATGACCAGGTGGCATGCAAATGCAACTGGGAGCTCACCCTCCACCCCTGGTGCTAGGTCACCACTTGCAGGCTGAGCTCACTGAGAGGCCATAAGCTTGCATCAGTCATGGGAAGGCCAGGGCACCTGGCCAAGCTAGGACAAGGCAAGCAGACCCTTTGACCTTCAAAGTCCACTCTGCCCTGGGATGCATGAGCAGACTGGTCCCTGGAATGCATGTGAGTGTGTCTGACACTCTGCATATTGCCTGGCTCTGATCCAGACTTGGGGAAATTGGAATTTTGGGATGTTAAATGTCTTAAGACCGTCCCGTTACATCTGTCCTCGTTATGGCCCTTGGCCCCTTTCAGCAGTTTCCATACTCAGCATCATGTGTCTAAAGCCTTGTTTTCCAGAGTCTTTTTGTAGAGGGTTTGAATGATGTCCTCGACAATACCTAGGAATAAGAAATCTAGGACATGGTCCAAAGGAGCCACCCATGGCATTCTCAATAAACTATACCCTTCCATCCCCTCTCCCCCTCTGAGAGTCATGGAATTCCTGTTTTGCTTTTCTTGGATTGCAAATGCTTGGACTACACTTTCGAAAGGTAAGCACTGTTTAAATGAGACTTAAAAAAAGAGATTTCCATAGAGCCCAGCATACAGTAGGCACTTCATAAATGCCTGTTGAATTGAAACACTGAATTGTCATCATGACTCCCAAGTCAGGTTTGGGATCTTACCCCAAATGCAGAATGGAGGGAGAGAGCTCATCTAACTGAGATTTAGCTCATCTTGTCCTGGATTACTTGAAGAAGAGTTATGATTGACAACTTAAAATATTTTTTAATCATCTCAAATAATGGTTTTCTAAAATGCCAATTGTTACATAAGGGGAAAGAAATCACTTTACTCTGGAGATGGAACTCTTGTGTTGTCAATGGCCTAATGATCCACAAAGAACCAGGTTCCAACATGCCCCAATAGGTGTTACACCATTTTGGATTTCATTGTCCAGGTTGATACATAATAATGATAAATCCCCTTTTAGTTTGCAGACCATTCCCTGTCTCCCCCTTCCCCCCCATAACCTTGGGAGGTGTTTAGTACAGGCTAAAGGGAATTTGACTTTTTGGTCTAAACTGGTGAGTTCAACAGGGTGGGGACAATCTCAGAATTGAACCTCCTTGTACCAATGAACATCAGCAGCTCATCTATAATTAAGTCTTTTCTGGGGCCCAGAGTAGTGAAGCAACTTGCCCATAGTCACACTGTCAGAACATGTCAGTGGCGGGACTTGGACCCACATCTAGCTTACTCAAATGCCATTCTGCTATCATCTCTAAAATGAATTGGAGAAGGAAATGGCAAACCATTCCAGTAATTGCCAAGGAAACCCCAAATGGGGTCACAAAGACCTCACAATGGAAATGACTCAACAACAACAAAATATGCTATATGTTGCTTCTCATTGCAAAAATTATCGTGCTCATCTTACTCATGAGGAAATCGAGGCTCTAAGGGCTTAACTGATTTGCCTAGGATAGCACTGGTTGTGAGCATCAGAGGAAGGATTCCAATCCCAGTCTTTCAATGGGAAATCTCTCCTGCTGTCCACCACACTCGGGTGCCTCTCATGTTCAATTCTGGCCTCAGCATAACCACCGCTTCATGCTATCAGAGAGCTGAGCTGTTTCTCTCCAGCCTATGTGGACTGAGCCCCTGTTGGAGGACTGCTGGAAGTGCTATCTATACAGCCTCTGGGGATTCTATGCTAGCTTTTGGACCAAAAAGATGGAGGAGTTAAATGTTTTAGATTCTATGACTTTTCCCCATTATTTGCCTTTCCAGAGAGCAGACATTTATGAACTCCTCAAGCTGAGCAAGGGAACGGGATGCAAGAATCTCGGCAGACAGCTAGCTGGGAGAATCAGGGCTTCCATGCATCCCATCTGCCCCTGGACAATGATGTATAGTTTTATATTCCTTGGAAAATTGAGTGCAGTATTATACATCTTTGTGTCTCCCTGGAAAGGTTGGGAAGAAGCCCACGGCACAGCATGAGATAAGAAAAAGATTCAGGTCACCAATGTTCTCACAGAGGTCACTGGTCATGGCAGCAGTGCTCAGGTTTTGGACTGGAGATCTGGAGGTCTAAGAATTTTGGGGCATCATTTGGTTCAATCCCATCTTACCCCCACCCCCACCTGCTGCCACCTTATGTGGACAAAGCAAAGGAAACCCAGGGAGGTTAAATAATGGTTAATAGAAAGAGGAAACGGTCAGGAAAATGGGGCGGGGCAAGAAGGAGCCAGGGTATATGACACCTTATCTTTTGGTCTTTCTTTATGCGGTGAGTTCATGAATTGGAGCTCTTTTACTTTAAATGGGATAAAACATTACAGTAGCCTTTCTGGTTTTCTGAATGCCCAGTAGGAGCTTAACACAGATGAAACAGCCTTACAGGCTTGTCCCTAAGGGTTGGGGAAGAATACCCACAGGGCAATGGATGGGGGTGAGGGGCTCTGTGAGAGTCTGCAAGGGCAGAGGGAGAAAGTCTAGGAGCCAGTTTTAGTCTAATTTCCGTGAGCGATTGGTGACAAGGTCTTTTCCCCCATGAATCCATCCATATGGGTGAAAACATGCATTAAACTATCTTCTGTGAAACTTCTCCTCTCAGGAGGTTTCAATGCCCCTCCTTCCTCCAAAGAAGAAAGAGAACTCTGTGGCCTCAAAGGCTCCAGCAGGTGCTCTGCTTCTTATGTTGCATGTCAAAATGCGCAAAGCATAGAGAAAGGAAGATTATCCTATTTCCCCAGGGGCGAGGTGGTACCTAGACTTCTGGTGTTAAATGCAGCCTTGGGGATCTTCAGCTTCTCTATGGGGGAGTTGGGGGCTCTCTGGCTGAGTGAAGAGGCCACTTTTAGGGAGGTCACCTAGACCCTACCTGCCAAGGCCATCAGTGGCCTCAACCTTGAGGAGGACTCAGACTTTTTAGAGCAGTTGGACTCCTTGTCATGCCAAGACAATTCTAGTCGCCCACGTAGAGTTAAGTCCTGGAGTCCTAGAGCTGCAAGAAAATTCAGGAACAGTCTCATCGAACCCTCTCATTTAGTAGATGAGCAAACTGACAGCCAGAGACGGGAATACACTCAAGCACAGTCACACAGTGAGTCAATGGCAGAGCCAAGACTAGAAAAGAATGGATGATTGAGTCATCCAGTTAGAGCCAAAGGGGACCTTTGAGGCCAATTAATCCAATGCCTTCACTTTGTCATTGATTACTTGACACATCAATACTGTTAGCACTAATATTTGGTAACACGATTTCAGGAAAGTGTGTATGAAAAGGTTTTTCCAGGCTTATTTTACCCCGCCCTCTTCCTGCATTCTTTATTCTAGATGGACTTGTTTGCTAACTGGTTCCTGCAAGTGACAATCTATCTCCTGACTCTATGTTTTTGCGCAGGTGATGCCCATGATGGGAATGTATCCCCTCCTCACCTTGGCCTCTTGGAATCCCTAGCTTCCTTCCAGACACAGCTCAAGTCCCACTTCTGATTGGAGGTCACTCCTAATTCTTCCTAGTTGTCAACATTTTCTCTTTGAAATTATTCTCATTTATTTTCCATGTTCTTTGTATTAACTGACCTGTGTACATGTTAAATTCCCCAGTGGAAGACACGCTCCTCAAGAGCAAGCATGTTTTATATTTGTGTTGCTATCACCCAACACAGGGCCTTTCTTTTCTTTTCTATTCTTTTCTTTTTTTCTTCTCTTCTGTTCTCTTCTCTTCTCTCCTCTTTCTCTCCTCTTCCTTCTGTTCCATTCTGTTCCCTTTCCTTTCTCCTTCCCTTTCCTTTCTCCTTGCCTTGCCCTTTTCTTTTCTTTTCCCTAGACTTGCTATTTCACCAGTAGGCTCTAAGAACTCCCAATGTGGAAATTCTGTCCAATGGTGACATGCAGCAACGCAGTTGTAACTTATAGTTTTTGAAAATTGGCTGGGGCAGGGAGGAGTTAAATGAGTTGACCACAGTCATACAGTCAATATGTATTGGAAGCAGGGCTTGAAGCCAGGGTTTCCTGATTCCAAGGCCAGCCCTCTATCTCCTATGTCATGCTGCCCCTCCCATGCTTCGCACATGGCAGGTGCTCAATAAATATTTGCGAAAATTACTTTAGTATTACTTTCTTTCTAATGAAGCCCTACTGTTGGAGGGGGATCTGCCTGAGACCTCATCTCCTACTCTAACTTGACCTTATAAGAATGATAGTATTGGAGGAAGAACACTCATCTTCAGCCAGGGGTTCTTAAACATTTGTGTGTGTCGTGGACCCCTGTGGCATTCTGGTGAAACCTAGGAACCCCTTCTCAGAATCATGTTTTTTTTTTAAATTCGTATTTGAAGAAAATACTAAATTTTAGTTAGATGTTAATGAAAACAAAGATGAGATTTTTTTCCCCATCCAAGTTCACAAACCTTTTGAAATCTGTATGGCTTAGACACTCCTGAGTGCTACTACCCTGTCCAGAATGTAGCTCTCCAGCTCCTAGAGATCAAAAGAACTGACTGAAACCATTCCCAAAGTGGAGCCTTTTCTGATGCTACTGTGGCTCCTCTCTGGCTCAAGAGAAAGAGTCCAGCTTGGCAAACAATTGAGTCAAAGAGCTAAATGAAAGTGTAGATGGGCCTGCTGAGAACCCCATGGAAAACTTTGGTCATTTCCAGAAACATTGTGAAGTTTTGTTCAGCTGGAGAAGCCACCCCAACTAGGTAAGCAAGTCACTTTCATTTAATTTCCTTCCTGAAGACATGACAGCATCTGTAGATTTCAAGAAATAATTGTTGTTATCCTTCAGAGTTTTTGAAACAAATGCAATCATCCTTCTGAATTACTGCCTTTCCCTGACAATCTTTCCAAGTTGCATTGTTCTAAACTAATATCTCTCAGACAGATTCTGAATAATGGAAGAAGAGAAAGCCCACATGAAAAATCCAGAATTCAGAAATGAAATCTGAGCTGTCAAATTTGAATTTAGTTGGTCTTTATTCCCTTAATAATCTTCAGACAAAAAACATTTCATTCGAGTTCATAAAGATCATTACCTTAGAGACTTTAATATCTTTGTATTTTGTTCCAAATAGTTTTTTTAAAAGAAAAAGTTACACCAGACCCTGTACCTCCAAACTTAAAATCCAGCAGCTGTTGTGTTGTAGAAAATACAATTTGCAACAAAGTGGTTGGCATTTCCACTATGCTAGAGGGCCCATTTGCAGCAAACTAACTTAGACATGAATTTTCTTTCATGTAACTAAAAGGCGGTTTCTTACTATCTCCCATGGCTCCCTCTCATTAAGCCTTTGGTCAATTCTTACCAATCATCCTTCACTTAGCATGAACCAAGGGACAGGATGGAGTTAGCCACTTGTCCCACTAAACTCACTCCTAGCCCTAGAGGTAGTTGAAATTCCCTTTTATAAAACCATCCACTAGATACCAAGACAAGGAGAAAATCATACCCTTAAACTAAATTTATTTAAATCACAAACTAAAATTCTAACCAGCCCGAATGTGGGAAAATTTCATTTTTATGGGATCGCAATTGAGCTAAAGGCTACATTCATTGTAAACAGAAACTGTACTCCTGTAGGCTTTTTCTAGTACAGGCTTGGAAGAGAATGCATTTGTGGGCAGTTTAGAGCACAACCCATCTTAGGACATGTCAACACTTATTCAACCATTCCAGAAAAGACTTGTCTACACTAGGCTTTTGCTGCTCAATAGAGATTTATAGGCTGCTGACAGTGCTTGGAAAAGGTTAATGTCCACCAGCACCTATGCTTTTACCTCCAAATGAAAGGAATATTGCACTCGCATTCGATGGCAGAAGACAAAGGGAAAGACTTGCATCCTTAGAGGGAGAGGAGTTTTTCCCCTGCTGGCACGTGTATAGATTTCATTGTCCGAGGCAAAGGGAATGTGGATCTTGGAATCTTGGCATCTTGGAATGTGTATATGTCTAAACTTAACCCTTTCAAAGGCCTTAGCTAGACCTTCTTGCAGAATTAATTAGCTAAAGGATAATTCAAACCACTGAGAGTGCCATAATGACCAGGACTTTAACCATGGATTTCAGCCATGAAATGGATATACCTGCCCTTTTGAGCAGATGTTGGCATGATGTTAAATCCTTTGGGCCAACATCCATCCCAGTCTTATATGCCTGCAGATCATGTGGCCACACATCAAATGAGATCACATATAGAAACTTTTTGTAAGTCTTAGTAAAAACGCTGGTTACCATCATCATCATCCTCGAATAACTTTGAAGGCCAGACAAAGCCAATCAGGAGAATCTCCAGCTCTGACCCAGCAACGCTGTAAAATTTGGAATGACATCAATGGTCCTGAAAACATTCTAGCTGGTTCCGCTAAGGTGCCTTCATTTGGTAGGAGCAGTGGCTCCTAAGGTCCCTTCCAGCTTTCAATCTAGGCCCCAATGGCCCTTTGGTTTGTCGGAAGTACATCGATCCACAAGAACCTTCACCCCATCCCTTCCTTGGTTAAAGGACCCAAAATGGTGGGAGCTCTTTTATGCCTAAGGACCCAATTCCTGCAGTCATCTTCAAGTACTAGCTGGTAACAGTGAACACTCTAGCTCTTCCCCACACCATAATGAGGGCAGTTAGGGATCTGATGAGCAAAGGGCCTTGCCCTTTTATCATAAATTATTTGCTAGACTTAGAAGAACCTCAGAGGCCATCTAGTCCACCCCCTCATTTTACAGATGAGGAAATTGAGACCCGGGGGAACTGACTTCCAAAGGATCACAGATAGGATTTGATCAGGATCACAGATTTGGAGGCACAAGGAACTTGTACAAAATCGCCCAGGTAGTGACAGAAGCAGCATCTGAAAGTAGGCTGTCTGACTCCAGAATCACCATCCTTTTCACCATCCTACACAAAAGTCTGTATCTCTGAGGGGGCAGAACAGGCACTCAGTTGATGGGGGGCAAATGGACTAGACTTGGTGGTAGCCAGAGTAGCCGACACCCCAGGCAACCACAAGATTAGGAGATCATGGAGCTAGAGGGGGAAGCAACCCTCCAGGGCACTTAATTCAACCTTTTTCATTTTATGGGTGAGGAAACCAAGGCCTGGAGAGGTGAAGGAGTGTGCCCAGGGTCACACAAGCAGCAAGTAGAAGAACTCTGATCTGTGTCTGGGTCCTCAGAGGCAAGTCTATCTTGTCTGTTGGTTTGGTGACGTAGCCATGATCATGGAGCTGATTGTGTTTTTTAAGGGACATCTCATGAGGGAATGACCTGAAATGCGAAGCTACAGAGACCTGAGACCTTCCTCTTAGCCCTGAAGACAACTGAAGTTAATGCTTCAATAATGAGCTTCCCTTATCCTGAAGAATAATTACAGCTTCACATGTTAAATGGAGTAAACTGAAGGGCTTCTTAGTTGAATTTCTCATTAAACAGTGCTCCTTCTGAGCTGCTCCATGGGCATTTCAGACACACCATGCTTTGGGGAGATGGGACAGGGAGCATCTGGGCTGGGGCCCCGGGTCCCTGACTCCCACAAACCTTGCAAGGCTTTGAGAACGGCTGCTCAAGTGTACCAGTTGTTTACATGAAGACCTGACCGTATTCACAATGCAGACTAATAACCACTGTGCCCTGTGGGCAGCCCACTGCAGCCTCTGTGGCCAACAGAGCCGGGCCAGTAATAATTTTAATTGGACACTCTCTTTGCTGCCTTTCAGAAAGTATCATAAAGTGGAATTATTGCATTCTACAAGTGCACTTACTGCGTGGGCCTCTCTCAGGAGGGAAGAGAGCCCATTTATCCTGGGGGGGTGGGGGGAGGGAGCTTCCATGTGGGTCCATTTGTTTGGCTTGCATGCACTCCCAGGTGCACACTGCTTTCTTCCTCTTCCATATATCTAAGAGACCAGTTTGAATTAGACAACCCAGAGCTGGAGGCATGCCTAGAACCAGGAGAAATGATTTCTTATAACCTCTCCAGAAAGAGATGCCCCCAGTTTGCAGCACAATGTCATTCTATCCTGCCAAGCAGCACTTTCTGCTCACCTGGAGTACAGAAGGGATGAGCACAGTGGGGAACCTACCTGCAGTGGATTCGATGGAGTGAGGGGTGATGGAAGGCCATGTCCGGGGGACTGATTGGGTTTCTGGGGAGAGCTGGAGGCCTGCTGGGCTGGAGACTGGTTTGATGTTGGAGCCTGGGTTTGGTTCTGCTGGGGTTGTTGAGATGGCGCTGGTGGCTGCGGGGGCTGTTGAGGCGGAGGTGGGGGTTGCTGGGGTGGAGGTGGCTGTGGCTGCGGCTGCGGCTGTGACTGAGGCTGGGGTGGCTGCTGAGCTGGTGGTGGGTGCTGGCTGGTCTGCTGGGGTGGTGGTCCGGTCTGCTGGGGTGGGGGTGGGGGCTGCTGCTGCTGCTGGAGTTGCTGGAGATGCTGAAGCTGTTGGAGTTGGGAATTCAGGGATGAGGTAGCTACGAGCAAAGAGAAGGAAGGAGGGTTAGCTTAAAGGAAACGAACATTTATGAAGTACTTACTATGTGCCAGGCACTGTGCTAAGTGTTTTGCAAATACTATCTTACAACCACCATGTGAGGTAGGTGCTATTTTTATTCCATTTCAAAGTTGAAGAAACCCAGGCCTATAGAGGTGAAGTGACTTACCTAGGGTCTCACCACTAGTAAGGTCTTTCTGACACCAGGCTGCCTAGGAGCTCAGTATCCCACCTGGGGAGAGGATGGCCCACTGCCTCCAGAAAACCCTGAACTCTGAGCTCTCCCTTAAGCAAGTCTGGGGCAGTGAATTGAGTGGTAGCATAGATTCAGATCCTGACTCTGATGGTGCCTTGCTGTGGCATTTGGGGTCAATGACTTCCCTTCCCTGGGTTCCATTTCCTCATCTGCCATTTGAGGCATTGGACTCTCTGGGTTCTGAGGTGTCCTCCGATCCTACTAGATCTATGATCCTACCATTGGTTCAAATGTCAAAGGTGGGTGACCATGGGCGTGACCCTTCACCTGTCCTGGCCTCAGTTTCCTCACCTATAAAATAAGGATAATAATACTTCCAGGGCTACTTAACAGGGTAGTTGTCAATCTCCAATAAGAGACTGCATGGAAAGTGCTTTGTAAACTCTCTGGGGCCGTTGAAATGTCACTGATGATTATTCCGTGGGCAAAGCCGAGGAACTGAGTTCACTTTGATTCTTGGCCTGCCAAAAAGTCCATAGCACTTAGGATCACAGGTCTAGAGAGCTCTTTAGTTCAGAGGCTAATGGAATAATGGAATAATAATCCAACCTTTTTCTTTTATAGGTGAGGAGACTGAGACCCAGGGAAACTAAATGAGTTGCCCAAGCTCACATGGCTTGTAAGCATTAAAGGCAGGATTTGAAACCAGTCCCTCTGCATCCCAAGCCAGAGCATCTTCTCCTGGATGACACCACTTCCTTCCTTTGCCAGGAAATAGAAAGTCCACTTCAGTCACTTTCGGAAGAGTTCAGTTCCAAGTGGTAGTATATGGGGAAGGAGGTTATTTAGATAAGAATCTAGGATATACACCCCAGGGAGGGATTTCTGTTCTCTTGGCCCTCTCTTCCACTGGCAGAGTTACTTTAGGGATAATACAACAAAATGCTATCACACCTTCGCCTGCCTAACCAGAGGCAGTTAGCAGGATTCTAACTTGGGATTCTAACAATGGCCAGAGGGCAGACAGTTCCACTAGGGTGAGGTAGGGTTGAAAAGGTGAGCTGGACAGCAGGTGTGGTCCTGCCGGCAAAGTGGGGTGACCTAGTCTTCCCCACCCCAACCTTCATAGGGGTGAGGGCCAGACTAATCCAGCTCTCTTGGTGTGAGGGTAGCTTGGATAGCATGGTGACCTAGGCCAGCAAGGACCGTGAAGTAAGGCCCCTCTTAATTCTAGTAACTTCTCTCTATTCTTTATTTCCTATTTATCCTGCAAATAGCTTGCATTGTATGTGTTTGTTTGCTTGTTGTCTATCCCACTAGGCTGTAAGCTCCTTGAGGGCAGGGACTGTATTTTGCCTTTTTTTGTATCTTCAGAGGTTAGCACAATGCCTGTGCCATAGTAGGTCCTTGATAAATAAATATTTATTGATTGATTAATCATTTAAGATGTGTGGGTAGTGGGCACTGTGAGACGAACTCTCTAGAAATGGATCATGCCTCATGCCATGTGGACACCCTGGAAGAAAGTCCCATTTGTCCCATATTGCTTATGGCTCTGCACCCAGCTAGCCCAGAAGTGGTTCATTGAGACCCCATTGGTATCTACCTCTCTTCATTAAACTTATAACTTCCAATCTCAGCATGGTCTGTAGAAGACAATGCCACCTGTCATTCCAGCCTCTTCCTCCCAAAAGAACCATCTTGGGTGTCATAAAGAATATGACTGCAAAGTACATGGGAAAACATGTGAGAGACAGTGCAATTGCAAATAACCACTCAATTCTGGTCTTCTATATACTCTTCCCCTACCCTGGCCCCCAAGGAAGGAGGCTGAGGTATCTTGTAGTTTCTGGCCAATCACCCACTTTCAATCTTGTCTCCAGCCAATTTCAGTGGAAGGCATGATGGTTTAGGACCTGGGTTCAAATCCCAGCTCCATTATTTACTGCCAATGTGACCCTGGGGGCAGCCACTTCCCCTGTATAGGCTTCAGTTCCCTCATCTACAAAATGAGGGAGCTGGCCCAATTGGCTCTGAGGTTTGTGCTAGCTCCGTATTTATGGTCCAGGTTCCTGATTTTGAGCCAATGGATCTGGGTGAGAAAAACTAAAGTCAGAAGACCATACACTCCTGGATCTAGAATCTGAAAGGCAACTGAATCCTGTTCCCTCATTTTATAGATTTTACCAACAGAGCTGTATTTAGACTTGTTGGGCTTCACTCCTTGAAATTAAGGTTCACCTTTTTAAGGGTCCTGTAAGTGACCAACAGGAGTGGAAAGCAGTAAGAGGAATGGTTTGTAATTCTTGATCATTCTCTCCATTTACCTGGATCAAGTAGCTCAGGAGGCAGGGTTGAAGCCTCCAGAGCTGCCTTGTAAGCACAGCCCCCAGCTCCCCTTTTTGCTTAGCTCTGAGATGCTGGTCCCAATCCGCCACAGCTCTGCTGAGCCCTGGGAGAGAACTAGCCAAATAGGATGGCTTAGCTCAGTGATGGGAATTGACCATAACTCAACAGTGTGCTTCCTTCCACTTCTCTGGAAGGCAGGAGCATGTATTAGCAGCCTCAAGGGCAGAGAAGGAATTGGAAGAATGAAATAATCTTTCAAGAGTTTCTTGTTCTACGAAAAGTAAGGATGGGCATGAGAGGCCTTTCCAGCACTTGGCAAATTCAATTTTCTCAGCTGCCTCCTTGAAATGCTGCCCAATTTCCATTGGAGGGAAGCCACATGAAGTGGGTGGCCTGACTGAGGACCCTCAAGATGAGAATGTGGAACCTTTTTCTCCACAGAAATCTCAACCTAAGGGTCATTGTAAGGAACTTCCGGGAAAACAGAAAAACTCCAGGAGAGGCAACCTTGAGTAGGGATACAGCTGTGGATTCTTCCTCTACTGTGGATGGGAAGAGCCATTTCATTCACTCACAATGCCTGTTTTGTATAGGATTGTTATATGGAATGGTGCATGATTAAAAGTTTCAAAGTCACCTCGAATGCCTCTTCCTCTCTAGCAGTGTGGCATGGCCAAAGGGTGGGAATTGGGGGCAGGAGGACCCCTTTAAAAACTTTAAACACTTAAAAACATTTACTAGCTGTGTGATCATGGGCAAATCCTAGAACCACAGATTTGGTGCTGGAAGCTCCAGGAGGGAGGAGAAACAGAGAGAGTGTTGTTCCAGAGACCTAGGGAGAAGACTGCAGCCAGGAGAAGAGAAGATGGTGATCACCAGCGTCTAAGGCTAAGGGCAGCTCTTCTGGGCAGATGAGCAGTGCAATGAATAGAATGCTGGACCTGGAGTCAAGAAGACCAGAGTCCAAAGCCTGCCTCAGACATGTACTAGGTGTGTGGTTCTGGCCAATCCCTTCACCTCTCTGGGCCTCAGTTTCTTCATCTGTAAAATGGAATAAGAGCTCCTATCTTACAGGGTAGGTGTGAGAATCAAGTAAGAAAAATTGTGAAGTGCTTTGCAAACCTCAGAATGCTACATGCTAGTACAATTGCCTCATTTTATAGTTGTAGAGACTGAGGCTCAGAGAGGTGAAGGGATTTGCCAAGGTCACAAAGCTGCCAATTACTGTGCTAGGATTGGGCCCGAGTTCTCATTCCTCCAAGTTCAGCCCTCTTCCCATGGCCTTCCCCACCAGTCTCTTGGAGATGCAGTTAGTTTATTCAATACTTGCTACTACCCATCTCCCTGAATCCTTGGTCACCCTCACAGCTCAGCCTGAAGCCATCTACTACATGATCCTCTGTTTGGTCCATGAGCCCCAGCACCTAACACAGCATACAGTAAGCACTTAATGAATGCTTAGTGACGGATAAGAATCTGTACCCCCTGAGTTGTTGGGAGGCTCAAATGAGACAATAAACAGAAAAGCGTTTAAGAAAGCTTGAACCCCTAGGGAGAAGTCAGATGCTGTCACCACTACCGATGTCTCTCTTGATTATCATCCTGTACTGGGCAGAGACAAGGGATCTGGACAAACCATAGTTTATTGAGTTTTTTTTTCCAGAAACAAACAAAAATTGCTGCGTTTCTATAGCTCTTTAAGGTTTGCAAAGCATTATATATATGTATATACATATATACTCTACTGGGAACTCACTATAACCTATAAGGTAAGTATCATAATGATCACCTCCATCTTACTGATGAAGAAATTGAGGCTTGGGTTTAGGGACTTGTCCATGGTAATACAGCCAGTATATGTAAGAAGCAGGATTCGAACCTAGGTCTTTCCAGCTCTAAGGCCAGTGCTCTCCCTGTGTCAACATGCTACCTCCAAGAAAGAAAGGCGGCCCAAATAAAACGTGCTTCCTATAGTTGGATTTTGGTTCATTTCTGTTAATATAAAAATCCTACATGAAAATGGAGACTGAATGAAGTGATCACCAAGATGGCTGGTGACATGGATTTCATTTCCTATCCAAAGCAATTCCTCTCACTGCCTTTCAGACTTGAATCTTTCTGCTGAAAGTCTGCATAATGTAATGCGGCTCCACCATCATGCCTTGCTTGTAACACTGGTGGTACCTTTTAAGGTCATCAGATTTGGGATCACACACAAAGACTTCCAAAATAGCTTGGAAAGATTTGCATTTTGCAAGGGCAGAAACATATTTAGACACGGAGGTGACACAATTCTAGGGAGAGAAGTGGGCTATCTTTATGAACGATGCAGTGTGTATTGTCTACTGACTCATGGGAACAACTGGCAGTGAATTCTCCACATGCCTGCACAGAAATTCTAACCATTCCTCCAGCCTCCTCTGGGGTCATGTTTAACATGATCCTTTTGGTATAAGACATTACTCTGGACGCTCCAACACCTCAGAGCTTGGGAAAAGGGAAGGGGCTAAAGCATCACAGATGGGAAAAGTGGCTCAAAATTGACCTTAATTGCTCAAAGTGTATGTACATATGAGTGTATGTATGTATGCATGTACATATGTATGTATGTATCTGCCTACTTACTCATACTCTTAAGTCTGCACGTAAATGTATACTATATACACAAATATTATGCACATATACATACACCTGGATATGTACAATGCATACACATTATAGACACATATACATATGTAAAAACAAATGTAATATGCCTAGGGATTGAACACAGGCATGACATACATAATACATGCACATGAACAAATAGTACATACAAACATTTATACATGCATACATATATCCATTTCTATATGGAGAGACAAGTAGGGGGAAGAGAGAGGCAGCATGGAGTAGGGGACAGAGAGTTAGTCTCGTAGTCAGGATGCCCTGGTTCAAGCCCCCAGACTGTCTCTGTGACCCTGTCAAGGCTCTGGGCAAGTCTCTAAGCAGTTTCTTCATCTGAGAGTTCACTTTGCTAGTGAAATCACAGTTAGTCCCTATCCATATATGTGCATATGTATGTATATA
The DNA here is from genome assembly GCF_011100635.1 of Trichosurus vulpecula. Taxonomy (NCBI): domain Eukaryota; kingdom Metazoa; phylum Chordata; class Mammalia; order Diprotodontia; family Phalangeridae; genus Trichosurus; species Trichosurus vulpecula. The sequence continues at coordinate 198,678,403 of NC_050581.1, read as the reverse complement.
TAATACATGTGTGTATGAACACTATACATATGTACATTCATACATGCATACACAGGCAGCTAGATGGTACTGCCAAGTTGTTCTCATGAGTCAGTAGACAACACACACTAGTATATATACACATGCATACATACATGCATGCATACATACAGGGGCAGCTAAGTGCCACCTAGATTGCCAACTCTGGAGCGAGGAGGACTTGAGTTCAATCAGGTCTCAGACACTTACTAGCTGTATGACCCTGGGCAAATCACTTCACCCTATTTGCCTCAGTTTCCTCATCTGTAAAATGAGCTGGAGGTCAAACTGCTCTAGTATCTCTGCCAAGAAAACCCCAAATGGGGTTACGGAGAGTCAGACATGACTACAATGACTCAATAACAACCACAACAACACACACACATATACAATAAATATCTATTATATGTATGTATTAATATTGGGGTATTTGATTTAATGAAAATCCATTTATAGATACCACTTATACCAATATTGATTAGTTCCTGTTCTGCCACTTCAAGTCTGGGGATTTGCCTGGGGCTCTGAGAGGTGAAGGAACTTTTCTGGGGTCTTATTTAGCCAGAAAGTGTTAGAACTTGAAACTACATCATCCTGACTCTGAAGCTACCTCCCTCTTTAACATGTTGTGCTGTCTGTCTGTCTCTCTGTCGTCTCTATATAATTTATGTGTTGGAATATATACTCAATTGCTTTAATGTATATTATGTATGTAAAATATCAATTTTATCAAGACTTTGTTCATTCCAGTTCAAAGTACAAATTCAAATTGAGAAAAACTCTCCAGTCATAAATTCCAAATCAGTGAATCAATCAATCAGGTTTTCCATTTCCATCTTGAACCTGCTCTTGTAGATAGGTGGTCTGTCGCTTTCGCCTTTGTAACGTCTTTCTCTCCTCTGATGCTGCCCCCAGCCTGGTGCACACCCTCATCACCTCACACTGGACCACTGCAATAGCTGCTGTGGGGTGTCTGCTGCCTCAAGTCTCTCCTCATTCCAGTCTATTCTCCATTCAGATGCCAAATTGATTTTCTTAAAGCACAGGTCCGATCATGGCACACTCTACTCAGTAAACTCTAGTGCCTCTTTATAGCCTTCAGAAGCAAATGTAAAATGCTTTATTTGGCATTCAAAGCCCTTCATCACATCCCTCCCTCTTTTCTACCTCTCCAGTCTTCCTACACTTTACTCCCTGACATGTACTCTTTGATCCAGTGACACTGAACGAGACACTCTATTCCTCGGCTCTGGGCATCTCTCTGACTGTTCCCCCATGCCTGGGACACTATCTCTCTTCCACCTATCTACTGATCTCCCTGGATTACTTTAAATCTCAACTAAAGTCCCACCTTCTGTAGGAAATCTTCCCTAAGCCTCTTAATTTCAGTGCCTCCCTTTTCTTAATTATTTCCTATTTATCCTGTACGTAGTTTGCTTTGCATATATTTGTTTGCTTGTTGTCTCCCCCATTAGAATGACACTTCTTGAGGGCAAAGCCAGCATTTTGTCTCTTTTTTGTATCCTTAGCACAGTGCCTGGCACATAGTGGGTACTTAATAAATGTTTATTGATTTGGCACATTCTCTAGATCTATTTCATTAATGGTTCCACAACTTACTAGATATTGTGGGGAAAGCCTACAGATCACACAACTTGGCAATATCTACCAAGTATTTACTATGTGCAGGACCTGTTCTGGCCATAGATGGTACCAAGAGGGAATACTGCCTCATCCTCACCACACAGAACTCAGAAAGGAATGCAGGTGAAGGTCAAAGACACAGCAGATGTGCTCTACAGAGGCTACATGGGAGAATGTCATCAAGACAACAGGAAGCTATGACCAATTTCCCTAAGATAACAGAAAAAAGAAGAGAGCTCTGTAGGAAGGAAGCATGTAATCATGAAGGAGGTGGCATCTAAATTATTCCTTGAAGGGTGCAAAAAATTTCTTCAGGAAGACAAGAACCATTTCTAGGTCAGGGGAGCAGTCCACAGGAATTCGATTCAATTCAATCCAACCTAACAAATATTGTTTAAATATCTCCCTGGGGGATGCATCATGCTAGGTACCAGGTGTACAAAGATGAACATAAATGAAGAAAAAAAGGGAACAGTCCCTGCTCTCAAGGAGCTCAGAAGAGGCTGGACAGCACGGGATGAGCCTGAGGAGGGGCTCCTGGCCTAGTGGAGGCATGCCAGAGACTCTGAGTCAAGGAGACTTTAACTGAATCCTGCCCGAGGCACTTAGCAGCTTTGGGACCCTGGCCATGTCTGTTTAGGCTCAGTTTTCTCATCTGTAAAATGGACATAATAATAGCACTTACTTCACAGGACTGTTGTGAGAATCAAATGAAAAAGCTTCTAAAGCACTTTGTAAATGGAAAATTCTGTATAAAGGCTATTCTGGTCATTGCCATCATCAGCAATATTTTTAATGCCACTAACCCAATTTGTTTTTTCTTTACTAGGTTTATTTGGGAAAGTGCTTGGGATTCCAACTCTGGAAAACTGAGGGTTGGCGTATATGTATATGTATATGTATATGTATATGTATATGTATATGTATATGTATATGTATCTATATAAATATGAATATATATGTATATAGTGCAGATATGTAAAAAGTTCACCAATATTGTTCCATCAATCTTGTCCTCATTCATGAGAGTTTAGGGCTGGGAATGACTTTTCACATTTTATGAAATGGTGAAAGGAAATAAAGCCAAACTATCCTGTTGCAGAGACAATAAAGGACCAAGGCAAGTCCAGCTTTGCAAGCTATTCCCCATTGAGCCTCCTGACAAAGGGCCAGGGTTCATTAGATTGGATGAGACTCCTGGCACAGAGGGAAGGAGCTCTCCAGGGTCCTGGGAGTATCTGCTCAATCACCGTGTATCCTTTTATATATGGGTGAGTGTAGGACATTGTCATTAAGTGTGGCCAGAATGTAAGCTCCATGAGGTGGTCATTTCACTTTTGTCTTTGTATTTCCAGGACCAAACATGGGACCTGACCCACAGGAGCTTAATAAAGCTTGTTGATTACTTTTGAAAGAAGCATTTTCTTTCCTTTCTTCTTAGAAAAGTACCCAGTATTCACTGAAAAGGAGGTTTAGAAAAAGAGAAAGCGCTGGCTTTAGAGCCAGAGAATCTTGTTTCAAATGCCAGCTCTCAGTGAATTTGGACAAGACTTCACCTTTTTGGGACTCTCCTTGCTCTTCTGTAAAGTGAGAGGATTGGACTAGTTGGCATTTATCATGGCCTTTACACCTTGAAACCTATGCACCTATGTGAAAGGGGAAGGTGTTAAAAATCCAGCCCCCTTCCAAAGATATCTGTGAGATCACAAATATCTTAGACTCATAGAACCATATAAGGCATTGTCCTGCCTTTCAAAGCATTGGCTTGTGTCCAACTACAAGGATCTCTAAGAAGAAGCCGGCACTGGTCATCTTGGGAATATCAAACCTGGCTCAAGCTTGTGGATATCAAACTGGCTCAGCCAGGTTTCTTTGAGGCTCCAGTGATGTGAGCTATCTCTGGTTTTCATGGTTGGTTTAATTCATCTCCTCCATTAGCATTCTGTCTGGTTCAGTTTAATGAAAGCCAAGTGACAAGGCCATGGGTGCTGCTCTCCTTAGATCAGATATCACTAGGACTCCTGGGATGAGGTTCTCCTGAGAACTTGCCTACTCTGATTTATTTATCCCATGACACCTACCAGCTACCCTTATCTATTGTAAGTTTTCAAACTCCCTGAATGTTCAACTTAATTTTTGCTCCCAAGATTCATCCGGGAGTTGCCAAAAAGGCTTACAAGTCATACATCCTTCATCTTGGCATCCTAAGATGAGGAAACAACATATATTGGACCCATCTTATCAATAGGGAAGCACAGATTCATAGACTAGCACAGGCTCACTGGACCCAGGGATTCATTCCATGCCCTTGACGGAAAACCATCATATTCCCTCTTCCCAAACCTCTTCTATTCTTTCCTCATATTTTGAGATTTATGAATCCTGAGCAAAATGACTCTAGTCCATACCCTTGCAAGACTGGCTATCCCAAGGCAGATTCCCCAGTAAGAGATGAAAGTGATTTTAATAGCACAACAAAAATGTTAGCGATGAAAATGTGCCCACCCATGTTCCACAGTAAATGTTATGACTTTAATCATAAATTCAGAAAGGGATTCACTCTGCTGGTACTCTCCTTTTTTCTTCTTTCCAATCTCTCTGTCCTCACAGATTCCCACCAATGACATAATGAATTTATTGCACGGGAAACCTGGTCACTTTGTATTGATATATGCATGAATTTTTCTATTAATTTAATTAATTTTAAAGATTTTTACATAGAATAAAATAAAATAGGAAGACAGCATGATGCCATATTAAAGTAATTAATTGGGTAAATACTAAAATCCCAACTAGAGAAAATAGATGTTGTTAGAAAGGATTGTAGAAAGAACTCATAAGAAGCAAGAAACTTCAAGTGATGCTGTGCATTGGCACTAGAACTACAGTCCCCAAACTATGTGCCATGGTGCCAAGTGGCACCAAAACAAATTTGCAGAAATACTGTGGGACATTTTAAAATTTCAAACCATTTACTTAATGAACAGACCTGTTAAGTATTTATTTTGACCTAGGGACTGAGACATATCTCAGAGCATCTCAAACAAAGAAAGTTTGGGGACCTCTGTGCTACAGGGTAATGGGAACATCAGTGCATGTCCTTTAGCCTGATGGGGAGATTTTTGCCTACTGGAATGATATCCAAGAAATCACAGTTTCAGAGTTGGGAACACCCTTAGTGGCCACCTAGTCCAAAAACAAGACTCCTTCTCAACATCATATCCCAACTAGTGGTCATGTAGTGCCTGTTTGAAGATCTCCCCCATCCCTTTGCTTTAGCCATTCCAATTCTACTTTGGGATAGAGCATGTCTAATTGTTAGGAAGAGTTTTCCTTACCTTGAGACTAAATATATATCTTTCAATATTCTACTCACTGCTCCCAGTTCTAACCCCTAGAGAAGCACAAAGCAAGGCTAGTTCATCTCCTATGTTACAAGCCTTGAAATATATGAAGACACATCTGCCATGCTTTCCCCTTCTTGCCACACCCAAAGTCATGTCTTCTCCAGGCTAAATATCTCCCATCCTTTCAACTTACATCCATAGGGAACAAAGCCATACAGGTAGTGTTATCATCATCATAATCTACAATAACAAAATTTTGTGAAATGTCTAGTCAAAATTAAGGCTAAGTCTGTACTGATCAGTGAATCAATTAACAATTTACCTACCATATTCTAGGCACTGTTCTAAGCTCTAAGGATACAAAAAAGGCAAAAGTAGCCTCCGCTTTCAAGGAATTGACTGTCTAATTGAGGAGACAATATGCAAACAACTATGTACAAACCATCTATATTTAAGATAAACTGGAAATAATCAACAGAGGGAAGACACCAACATTAAGGAGTATCAGGAAAGACTTCTTGTAGGAGGTGGCATTTTGTCTAGGACTTGAAGGAAGCCAGAGAGCCAGGAAACAGAGATGAGGAGGAGTGGTGTTCCAGGCATGTGAGACAGCCAGTGAAAATGTCCTAGGTTGGGATATGGAATCTCTTGTTCAAGGAACAGTAAGGAAGTCAGTGTTGCTAGATTGCATAGTTCTCTCTCTCTCTCTCTCTCTCTCTCTCTCTCTCTCTCTCTCTCTCTCTCTCGGTTTAAAAGGGGGGGATGATGGAGGGGAGGGCAGATGTGGGGTGGAGGTAATCAAAAACAAACACTTTGGAAAGGGGACAGGGTCAAGGGAGAAAATTGAATAAAGGGGGATGGGTTGGGAAGGAGCAAAATATAGTTAGTCTTTCACAACATGAGTATTGTGGAAGGGTTATACATAATGATACACATGTGGCCTATGTTGAATTGCTTGACTTCTTAGGGAGGGTGGGTATGAAGGGAAGAGGGGAGAGAATTTGGAACTCAAAGTTTTAAAAACAGATGTTCAAAAACAAAAAAAAGTTTTTGCATGCAACTAGAAAATAAGATACACAGGAAATGGGGTGTAGAAATTTATCTTGCCCTACAAGAAAGGAAGGGAAAAGGGAATGGGAGGGGAGTGGGGTGACAGAAGGGAAGGCTGAATGGGGAACAGGGCAACCAGAATATATGTCATCTTGGAGTGGGGGGGAGGGTAGAAATGGGGAGAAAATTTGTAATTCAAACTCTTGTGAAAATCAATGCTGAAAACTAGATATGTTAAATAAATAAATTTAAAAAAATAAAAAAAAATAAAACTGGAAAAGTAGAAGAAAGTCTGGTAATGGAGGAATTTAAAAGCAAGACCAATGATTTTACATTTGATCTTGGAGATAATAGGGAGACATTTGACTTTATTGATTGGGTTGGTGGTGATATGGTCAGACCACGTCTTTAGGAAGATCAGTTGGACAGCTGAGTGGAGGATGGATTACAGTGGGGAGAGAATTGTCAGGGAGACCAGCAAGCTATTCCGATAACCCAGGTATGAGATGATAAGGGCCTGTACTGGGAAGAGAAAAGGGAAGATTTTATGAAGGTAGTAGCAACAGAACTTGACAATATGAGTCATCGGAGAGACAGAATAAGAGTTAAGAGTGACACCTAGACTGTGAGCCTGGGTGACTGGAATGGAAACTAGGAAGAGGGGAAAGGTTTTTTAAAGGGGAGGACATACTTAGATTTTGGACATGTTGAATTTAAGATATCTATGGAATCTAGTTTGGGATGTCCAATAGGCAGTTGGATATAAAAGCCTAAAGTTCAGAAGAAAGGTTAAGGATGACAAATTCATTTCAGAATCATCTGCAGAGAGATAATAGTTGAATCCATAGGAGAAAGTGAAATGATCTAGAGAAGAAGAGAAGACTCAAGGCAGAGCTAAGTCAAACAAAAGATTTATGAATAATTTTTTCATCTTCATATGGCAGTGTGGCATAGTGGTGGCTTTAATGCCAGGAATTCCTAGTTTCAGGTTCTGCCTCTTAAACATACTATGTGTCCCTGGATAGTTCACTTAACCTCCCAGTGCTCTATGCATCTGTCTAAGGCCGTAAATTGTGGAGGACATACTGACTTGCTTTGGTGACAGCTTGCTTTTGCAGACAGCTCTGCATTCAGGAGTTTCCTGTTCCAGCAGAATCACTGTCTAGTCCATATTCATTTCTTTACATGATAAATGCTTTTGTGGTTATAAAACACTGCTTATATGTTAACTATTACTGAAATTATCTTGTCATAAGATTTATCTTTTGAACTGTTAGGGTGACCTACCTCCCTCAGAGAGGTCATCAAGGATGAAGGGCCTCAAAAACTTAAGAAAGAGGCGATTGCACACAATCTACCCACCCGAAATCTAATCACCTCTTGGCTCAGGTGAACTCATGGAGCAAGAGATAAAGAGAGACAGAAGCCAAGGAAATGAAGAAAAAAATAAAGACCCTTATAAAGGTGGGGTTAGAGCCACCCTATCCCATATTTTAGTCTGATTCCTTAATTTAATGATAATTATTTCAAATTAATCAGTCAAAAGACTTTAAAATAAATTAAAAATTAAATGTAACCAAAGACTTTAGACTCATTGTGAAAAGTCTTTGAAAGCCATTTAATGAAACAAAAACCCACTAGACAAGATCTATTCCAATTGGCTGTAGGATCATTTTGTGCTCTCTGGAACCATTATAGAAGCACTGAGTTAGCTGGAGTGAGAGATTATTCCAGAAACTGGAGCAAATGTGTCTTTTCAACATACCACTGAGGAGGAGCTTACTGGGGGAAAGTAGCCAATTTGGCTTTGGCCACGCTCCTTCCTCCCCTACTCCACTGCCTGTAAGAAGACCTTCCAACTTGGATGGGGTCCAGAGGATGTTTCACTTTCTACCTTCCCCAGTGATGGCCTACATGACACCCCCAGATCAGTTGGTGGCCACATCTACCACAGGAACAAAGGAGAAAGACAGACACAAATTCACCACGCTTGGATGGGCACTTCTTGAGTGCCCCCCAATTGGGAGTAAAGGACTTCCAGCAATGGGGAGCTTTTAGTTATCCCTTTGAAATTTGTGCTTTCTAAGTCTGAGCCCAGTTTCCATTGGACTCTGCATGTACTTGTGGGAGAGTATGTCACAAATATTAGGGGGATGGTTTATACCAACTGTTCTACTGTACCACCTTGGTAAATACCCCTTTAAAAAACTACTTAAGGCTGGATGACTAAGTTGATTCTCAATAGATGGTCTGGAGGGCTTGAGCGAATGGAATTAAAGAAATACCTTTGACCTTTAAGAGAAACTTTTAGAATTCTGAGGGGGGAGATTTGGCCAAGTTATGGGGACCCAACCCATCACTGAGGACGAAAGTAGAATTTGGTATAAGGATTCGCAGAGCTTGCATGTACTACACACTAATGAATTATCAAGGTGAAAACTCATTCAGGAAAGTCTCTGGAATTTCTTGCAGGTCAGATAGTCACTCAGCCATCTGAAGCTCCTCCAAATGCCTAGGACAGTTTGAAATCAAAGGACATTAAGTAATGGCACATTTAGGGAAAATTACTTACTTGAGGCAATCTAAATTTACCAATTAATGCAATACAAAATGCTTGCCTGCCAACAGATGGTCAGTGCATAAATGCAATTTAAAATCATCTTTTATAGCCCCCAAATGTAAGTTTAAAATAGCAGTGACATCTTTTTCATTTAAAAAAATCTTTCCTTTTGAACTCACCATCTTAATTTTGCTTTTGTTGACCATGCCAGATGCTTTTGTAGTATGCTGGTAGGGCTTGCATATGCGCTTTTTCTGGGAAATGAATGACTGAGGGGGAAAGGTAAGGGTGAACAGAAGTTTCTCATTTACCTGTCTGCTGCCTGTGAATGACCATTAGCCCTTATTCTTGACAAATTTAGAAAAACCAAAACATAATAAGGCACTCAAGTATAACCACATAAGCTCTCCTACACTTGCTTAGTGTTTTCTTAAATTTTTGTAAATGGAGTGAAATTCAGTCAACCCAATTTTCCCATCCAGAAAGATTATATTTTGGTTGTGTGTGTGTCTAGTACTGAGATCTGAATGGTTTCCCAGAATTCTTTGTAAATCTTTGCAGAGGAGCTCACCATGGTGCTAGGGATCCTGGGTTGTTCTAGATACCAGACATTCTGGGTTGAAGTCTAAACCATCACCTTTCTGCTGCCTTAGTGCAGGGTGATGCCAGTCTTTTGTCAAGGGATCACACAGCCCAGAAAGTACAATCTCCCCCTCCACCTACAGAACCTTCTTTGAAGTCTTCCAGGGTCTTGTGCACTTAGGGCCAAGAAACACAAGAAGAGAATTCAGCTTCATATGTGCATAACACAAGATGATACACACAGGTGGGCATCTTATCTATCAAGAAGGACTTCAAAGGCAAAGTCTCATTCCTTAACAGTGTCTTAAGACTAGAGATAATGGTAAGGTAAAACCACTGAGCTTTTCAGTGGATACTTGTTAGACTACATGTTTTTCCCTAACTTATTTTTACAGGGGAATGGGATAAAAGGTTTGGTTGTACAAAAAAATGGGAGAGAGAAGGGGAAAAGTGATTTGAGAACTTTTTTTATCCTTGTTGTAATTAAAGCATGGACTTTGAAGGGCCACAATGTCTTCTTTTGTCTTTGATATCTTTTGGGTTCTTAATCTCTAGGAAAATTAAAAATGAAAAGTGTGAATAGCATTGCCATAATATTTTAAGACTGGGTCAGATTGTCTAAAATGACAGAAGGGGAAGGCAAAAATGTTAGAGGATGTGGAAAATTTGGGACACTAATTGTTGGTGGAATTGTGAACTGAGCTAACCATTTTGGAGAGCAATCTGGAATTATTCCCAAAGAGTTATTAAACTTCTTATACTCTTTGACCCAGGAATACCACTACTTGGTCTATTTCTGAAGATAATTATGCAAAAAGGAGAAGAACCTATATGCTCTGTTCTTTGGGTGGCAAAGAACTGGAAACTGCAGGGATGCCCATCAATTGAGGAATAGCTGAACGAGTTGATGGAATACTACTGTGCTATGAGAAATGAACAGCTCAAAGATTTTAGAGAAACATGAAAAGACTTGCATGAAATAATGAAGAGTGAAATGAGCAGAACTAAGGGAACATTGTATACAGTAACAGCAATATTATTTCAAGAATGACTTTGAATGAATAGTTCAAATTTTGGCTATTATAAATACCCAAATGAAAGGACATACAAATACATGGACATAGAAAGAAAGACACTATCTGCTTCCAGAGAAAGAACTGATAAAAGAAGTATGTATTGAATAATTTTACATACGTATTTATTTGTATCTAATGGTAGCCATCTCTAGGTTGGCAGGGGGAGGAAAAAAGGAATTTACATGATAATTTTGTTGTATATTTGAAAGTAATAGCAAGTTATGCATAGTAGAGTTGCAGTGTCATGCACAATGATCTTTTCTATTGTACTGTGTTATGGAAATGCTTGTTTTAGTCCATAAATTAAAAACCAAACTTAATAATGATTTTAAAAAAGACTGGGGGGGGGGCGGAGCCAAGATGGCGGCTGGTAAGCACGGACTAGAGTGAGCTCCGTACCCGAGTCCCTCCAAAAACCTATAAAAATGGCTCTGAACCAATTCTAGAACGGCAGAACCCACAGAACAGCAGAGGGAAGCAGGGCTCCAGCCCAGGACAGCCCGGATGGTCTCTGGGTGAGCTCTATTCCACATGGAGCTGGGAGCGGGGAGCTGGGAGCTGGGAACGGAGTGGAGCAGAGCCCAGCCTGAGCGGCGTGGACGATCCAGACCAGAAGCCGGGCGGAGGGGGCCCTAGCGCCCTGAATACGTGAGCTGCGGCAGTTACCAGACCCCTCGACCCACAAACACCAAAGACTGCGGAGAAGGTTAGTGGGAAAAGCTGCGGGAGTGGAAGGAGTTCGCGGTTCGGCTTCCAGCCCCGGGGGCAGCGGAGGTGGGGCAGCTACAGCTGTTGTTACTTCCGGCTCCAGGCCCACCTGGTGGGAGGAATTAAGTGGCGGATCAGAGCAGGAGTGCAACAGCCTGCTGAAGATCTGAGCCCAGTCTGGACTGGGGGTCCTTGGGGAAGGAGGAGTGCGGCTCTGACAGAGCTGGCACCTCCCCCCCAAACGTAGAACATAGAACTCTGTAATCCACAAGCAGTCATACCCCACTGAAAAACTCAAGGGTCAAGTTAGTTGGTTGGGAATATGGCCAGGCAGCGAAAACGCGCCCAGATTCAGTCTCAGACTTTGGATTCTTTCTTTGGTGACAAAGAAGACCAAAACATACAGCCTAAAGAAGACAACAAAGTCATAGAGCCTACAACCAAAGCCTCCAAGAAAAACATGAACTGGCCCCAGGCCATAGAAGAACTCAAAAAGGAGTTGGAAAAGCAAGTTAGAGAAGTAGAGGAAAAATTGGGAAGAGAAATAAGAAGGATGCGAGAAAACCATGAAAAACAAGTCAATGACTTGCTAAAGGAGACCCAAAAAAATACTGAAAAATACACTGAAGAAAACAACACCTTAAAAAACAGACTAACTCAAATGTCAAAAGAGCTCCAAAAAGCCAATGAGGAGAAGAATGCCTTGAAAGGCAGAATTAGCCAAATGGAAAAGGAGGTCCAAAAGACCACTGAAGAAAATACTACTTTAAAAATTAGGTTGGAGCAAGTGGAAGCTAGTGACTTGATGAGAAATCAGGATATTATAAAACAGAACCAGAGGAATGAAAAAATGGAAGACAATGTGAAATATCTCCTTGGAAAAACCACTGACCTGGAAAATAGATCCAGGGGAGATAATTTAAAAATTATTGGACTACCTGAAAGCCATGATCAAAAAAAGAGCCTAGATACCATCTTTCAGGAAATTATCAAGGAGAACTGCCCTGATATTCTAGAGCCACAGGGCAAAATAGAAATTGAAAGAATCCATCGATCACCTCTGCAAATAGATCCCAAAAAGAAATCTCCTAGGAATATTGTTGCCAAATTCCAGAGCTCCCAGATCAAGGAGAAAATACTGCAAGCAGCCAGAAAGAAACAATTTGAGTATTGTGGAAACCCAATCAGAATAACCCAAGATCTGGCAGCTTCTACATTAAGAGATCGAAGGGCTTGGAATGCGATATTCCGGAGGTCAATGGAGCTAGGATTAAAACCTAGAATCACCTACCCAGCAAAACTGAGTGTCATGTTCCAAGGCAAAATATGGATTTTCAATAAAATAGAGGACTTTCAAGCTTTCTCAGTGAAAAGACCAGAACTGAATAGAAAATTTGACTTTCAAACACAAGAATCAAGAGAAGCATGAAAAGGTAATCAAGAAACGGAAATTGCAAGGGACTTACTAAAGTTGAACTGTTTTGTTTACATTCCTACATGGAAAGATGATGAGTATGATTCATGAGACCTCAGTATTAGGGTAGTTGAAGGGAATATGCATATATATATATATGCATATATATATATATATGTTTATGTATATATATAAGTGAATGTGTATGTATGTATGTATCTATGTGTATATGTATGTATGTGTATGTATGTGTATATATATATATATATATATATATGTAAAAGAGAGAGAGCAGACACAGGGTGAGTTGAGGATGAAGGGAAGATAGCTAAAAGAAATAAAATGAAATTAAGAGATGAGAGAGTAACATACTGAGAGAGGGAGATAGGGAGAGATAGAATGGGGTGGGTTATCTCGCATAAAGGTGGCAAGAGGAAGCAGTTCTATGGGAGGAGGGGAGAGGGCAGGTGAGGGGGGAATGAGTGAACCTTGCTCTCATCAGATTTGGCCTGAGGGGGAATACCATACATACTCAGTTGGGTATCTTACCCCACAGGAAAGAAGAGGGAGGAAGATAAAAAAAAATAAAAGGCAGGGGGATGATGGAGTGGAGGGCAGATGGGGGTGGAGGTAATCAAAACAAACACTTTGGAAAGGGGACAGGGTCAAGGAAGAAAATTCAATAATGCGGGATGGGTTGGGAAGGAGCAAAATGTAGTTAGCCTTTCACAACATGAGTATTGTGGAAGGGTTATACATAATGATACACATGTGGCCTAGGTTGAATTGCTCGACTTCTTAAGGAGGGTGGGTGGGAAGGGAAGAGGGAAGGGAATTTGGAACTCAAAGTTTTAAAATCAGATGTTCAAAAGAAAAAAACTTTTTGTATGCAACTAAAAAATAAGATACACAGGCAATGGGGCGTAGAAATTTATCTTGTCCTACAAGAAAGGAAGGGAAAAGGGGATGAGAGGGGAGGGGGGTGATAGAGGGGAGGGCTGACTGGGGAACAGGACAACCAGAATATACGCCATCTTGGAGTGGGGGGGGAGGGCAGAAATGGGGAGAAAATTTGTAATTCAAACTGTTGTGAAAATCAATGCTGAAAACCAAATATGTTAAATAAATAAATTGCATTTAAAAAAAAAAAAAAAGACTGGGCCTGCCATCTCAGAAATAGTGCTTGGTGTACTTGCCAGAGTGGGGGTGAGTGAAGGAGACAGGCCATTGATTAACTGATCTTACAAATGGCTTCTTTAAAACAGCCATACATGGAGACCCCAAACTACCCAAGGAGATTATGCAGGAACTCAGCCAATATCCAATTCTTGGTTTGAGCTGTGGCTGTTGGGCTGTTCCTTTTGGTATGAGATAGTCTTGTCCACAAGCTCACATGTGTTCATGCCCCCACATATCTCATAGAAACATCAAAGAAGCAGGATGGCACGGTGGATAGGGAGCTGCCCTCACTGTTGGGCACATATTTTCTCACATATACTGGCCGTGTGACTGTGGGCAAGTCACTTAACCTCTTAGTGCCTCAGGCAGCCCTTTAAGACTATGAGTTGCAGAGTAGGTGTTGATCTATGTCAGGAGAGAGAGTTCCTCACTGAGAGTTTCCTAAATGAAAATCCCAGGTCCAGACAAAAAATATAAATAATGAAATACACATACTATTCGGGAAGGGGTAGGATGTGGGGGAAAACAGATGGACTTGTTATATAGTGAGAGTGAGGGATGACCGATGGGTAGCCCATGGCCTCCACAGGCATACTACCAGTCTCAAGAACTTTAGAGCAAGAGAGTTCACATGTTGCCTAACCTGGATGAGGTTTCCACAGGAGGGGTAGGCATAGAGGGATTGCAATCTGCATTGCTGAAGATAGCAATAAAATCAAAGATCCACCACAAAGACACACACACTGACATCGACGCTGACACACACACACAAGCATATGTTTCTTCATAAATTTTTCTATACTTTGGGCCTCAAACACAGATAGGGGGTTTTCACTGAGTCCAATTCAGGCTAGGGGCTGAATCTGTAATTCCATTGGTTTAGGGAACTTCCAGATGAGGAATCTTTCTCTGCCAATAGAGGATAATACCTTCTTTGAAACACTGCACTTTGAGATGACTCTCATTGTTTTACTTGGGGATCTCCAGTGAGGGGACCCCACTCTTGGCAGAGGCATCTCATTCTGCTTTGAGATGGCTCTCACTGTTAGGAAGGCTTTCCTGACTCCTGGCCTAACTTGGCCTTTTTGCAATTTATAACCATTTCTCCTGATCTTGTCCTTTGAAGCCAAGGAGAAGAATCCTCCTCTGTCATCCATGTGACACCCTAACAGAGACAGCTTGTCTCCCTCTGTCTCATCTCTTCCCAATAGTTGTAGACATTAAGTATCTTATTCTGACAATGGAGGCCATCTTACCAAAAAAGTCTAGGGCCATATTTACCTTTGTTCTTTTCTTCTAGGAACATACCACGAAAATCACACATGTACCAGTCCAGTGGCTCACACTTTAAGATATTCATGAAATGTACTGAATAAATGAGTAAATATTCACTCCCAAGTACCCATTTCCAGAAATGTACCATTTGTTATTTTAACTCAACTTCTTTTTCCCCATGGTATATGTCAGAATCATTTGCTCTCATTTCTAAGTTCAATATCAGGAAAAGAGAAAAAAAAAAAAACAATTCTGTGGCTTTCAAGAGTAATTGAGAGGGAGTTGGGAAGGTCCTTAAAATACTGAAACCAGGAAGTATTTGATGACCAGCTAACTGAGCAGAGAGACAGCATGCTGTGGATGGAGTAGATTGGGACCAGGAAGACTGTGTTTCAAATCCTATTGCAAAAGAAAAAAATGAGTCCAGAGGGAGGGTTGAATCTCTGGTTTTGAATCTCTGCTTTGTCATATTCTGCCTTAAGACCTTGGGCAAGTCATATAACTTTTCTAAGCTTTAGGCAACTCTCAAAGATTTACCTGATTGATTTTAAGTATTGTGGTGCAATGAGACTTTCACAGCTAGGTGGTATAATAGATAGAGTGCTGGGCCTAAAGTCAGGAAGCTTAATCTTCTTGAGTTCAAATCTGGCCTCAGACACTTATTAGCTGTGTGACCCTGGGCAAGTCACTTAACACAGGTTTCTTCACTTCATCATCTGTACGATCAGCTAGAGAAGGAAATGACAAACCACTCCAGGATCTTTTCTAGGAAAACCCCAAAAGATGCCACCAAGAGCTGGACATGACTGAACAAAAAGAAATTTTCTCATCAAAAAGTAGAAAGACTTGAAACTGTCCCCAGATGGTGAATAAAATTCAGTGCTTTTGCCCAGCATCACACAAATAGTGTCTAAGGTTAGATTTGAACTCAGGAAGATAAGTCTTCCTGACTCCAAGCCTGGTACCACCTAGCTGTTCCACGATGAGACCCTAGTTGGGCCTGATTCTGGCTGATGTGATGATAAAGTACCCTTAGCTCCTGGCTGGGGGCATGGAGGGTTATAGCTGCCCTGTGGCAGAAAGTTGGTCTAGAAAGAAGCTGCCTGAGGCAAGAAGCCTGGGGCTAAGATAATAAAGCTGTTTCCTGGTATTTTTCCTCCTCAGCCTTTTCTGCCTGAGAGACCTTGTAAACAGCAAAGGACCTCCTAGAGCTGATTGAGTACACGCACCCCCACCCACACCCACACAGGCACCCACAGAGCAGAACCTGATGGAGAATATGAGGCCTGTGGGTGATTATATTGGACAGAAATGCTCTAGGAGTAACTCTGCATTTTTAATTTTCATGCTTTTAACATTTTAATATTCTGTTAAAGGAAATATTGAGGCAGCTAGTATCAACATAAACATTGAAGCAGCACAATGGATAGAGTTCTGTGCCTGGGGTTAGAAAGACCCAAGTTTAAATATGACCTCTGACACTTACTAGCTGTGTGACCCTGGGCAAGTCACTTAACCCCATTTGCTTCGGTTTCTTCATCTGTAACACGATCTGGAGAAGGAAATGGTGAACCATTCCAGTATCCTTGCCATGAAAACCCCCAAAGGGGGTCACCAAGAGTCAGATACGACTGAAAAATCACTGACTGCCGACATACATATTATCTCATATAAAGCTGACAACAATGATAGGTGCTATCATTTTCTCCACTTTATAGAGGAGAAAAGCGGAATGGAGAGAGATTAAGTGACTTGTCCAAGATCACAGCTAGTGAGAGCCTGAGACAAGCTTTGAAATAAGGTTTTACTGTTGTTGGGCTTCAGCTTCCTCATCTGTGACAGTAATGTGACAGTGACATTTCATGTGCCAGGCTCAATGACCTTTGGGCTGCCTTCTAACTCTAGGGCTATGATCTTTTGAAACTATGACTCCATGTCCAGAACTCTTTCCCTGATGCCACCTACAGTACAGTTTGGTAGACATGAATTAGCTGAATGACCCAACCCAAAGAAGAGTCATTACTGATTCAATACCAAATGGGACATCAAGCTTTAGTAGATAGCTCCAGAGGCCTGTGTTTAGTCTTGTGTTATTTAATATAGTCACACCTTTATCTATGACTTGGATAAAGACATAGCTTGTGGGCTGACCAGCTAAGGCTAAGCTGTCAAGGAAGCCAGGGTTACAAGAATATCAGAGTCAAAACCTTGCCAGATCTGGACAGGCTAGAACTCCGGGTCTGGTCTTCAGTAGGCACAACTAGATCTAGTGAGATGAAATTTTGGGAGGATAAATTTAATGTCTTCTGCTTAAGTTCAGGAAATTAACTTCATGAACACCAGCTCAGCGAGATGTTGGCTAGGTCACCATTCATCTCTCAAAGACCTGCGGGTTTCTAATGGATTACAAACATAGAATGCATCAAGAGTATGATTTGATGGCCCAAAGAGCTAATATTTATACTATACATAACTATATTCATCACGTACTGTACTACATTATGCAATGTTATATTACATTATATATATTATGTTAAGACAGGCCTAGGGCTGCATTAGTCCTACTGTCTTCTGCCCCAGTTAGAATATGTCTTATGTGTATGTTCAGTTCTGTGAGCTACATTTTAGGAAGGATATTGACAGGGATGAAGAGAAAGCTAGCCCAGATGGTGAAAGACTTGGAGATAGTGCCATATGAAGATCAGTTGAACGCAAGATGGCGTAGGAAGCTAGGCTAGTCCTCCAGAATTTGAAGGGTTGTTAGGAAGATGGCATTTTAATTGACTCCAGAGAATTGAGAGCAATGATAGACATCCTAGGAAGACAGACTTGGGTGAAATGGGAGGAAAGACTTCCTAACAATGAGAGCTGACCCAAAGAGAACCAGGTCTTGCCTTGGGCAGTAGCAGGTTCTTTCTCTCCAAAGATTATCAAGCAAAGGCTGGATGACCATTTGTCAGCTATCTTAGAGGCAGCCATGTGGGGCCATGAGGAAGTCTGGAGTCAGGAAGATCTGAGCTCATATCCATTCTTAGATACTTCTTAGTTGTGTGACCCTAGGCAAGTTGCTTAAACCTCTCACGACCTTGGTTTCCTCAACTGTTAAATGTAGATAATAATTTTCAGGGTTTTTGAGAGGATCCAGTGGGATGCTATTTGTAAAACGATCAGCACAAGGTCTGGCAGTAGCAGATGCTTAGTAAATGCTTATTCTCATCCCTTTCTCTTTCAGAGAGGATTCCTACATAGGTATAGGTCAGATGTGGTCTCTGAAGGCCCTTTCAGCTCTGATGTTCTGTGAATTTTGGTCTGAGATATAGGTACTTGTCCATATTAGCTGTTCTAACTCAATGAGTTCTCCATCTAATTACATGCTATAATTTGGGTAATATGCATCCATCAATTCTGCTTTTTCTGTGTAAATGGTTGGGGAATCTCCTCGGACTGACCATGAATGAGAAAGACATGTATCGACATAGTATCAGCCTTACACTGGACCACCTGTAGAACTTCTCCATCAATAATGAATCCCTTTTTTCCTTTGGAGCTTTATACGGGAACCCTCTACAACACTGAGAACGCTTTTATAATGCTAGACCATTGGGAAAAGCAAATCTTCCTTAGCTGCCATCTGGAATAGGTAAACTTCTTTCACATATCTCTGATTGTCAAGTGTGAAAAGTGATAAGATCACTAACATTACTGCACAGGAAACAGTGAAATTGTGAATCACGGCATCTTGACTGTTGTGTTTGTCCTTCATTCTCAAAGAGGACCATGACATCAGGAAGGTGATGCCATGACTTGCAAGTGAATTGGATTTAAGTGAGGGAGGGCTGTGTAAAGTCATCAGCCTCACTTTTTCCTCCAGAGCCATCTGGGTCCAGTGGCAAGACACGGATCAGGACATTTGGAGATGGCCTCTGATGCAGCAGGAGACCTTAGCCTTTTTAAGCTAAGGAGCCTATAGTGGAAAGGAAAATCACTTCACTTTCCCCACAAATTTGAAATTATATTTACAGCACCCTCAAACCACCCTCTGCTTGAAGTCTTCCAGTGACAGGGCACACGCTATTCCCTCCCTCAACCCCCAATAAATCATTCCTCTTGGACATCTCTAAGTATTAGGAAACTTTTTCTTAGGTAGTGTCCATATGTGCCTCCCTATGATCTCCACCCCCTGTTCCCACTTCTCTCCAGGACCAAGCAGCAGAAGGCTAAGCCTTTTGCTGAATGGTAGCTATTCAGATTTTTGAAGGCAGGTAGCATGTTTCCCCCAAGACTTCTCTTTTGTAGGTTAAATATCTCCAGGTCTCCAAATGGAACCTTTTTATGCTATGGTTTAAGGTTTACTCTATGTCCTGGCTACTCCCCATCGGCTTGTTGATATTCCTTCTAAAACTCAGAACCTAGAATTGAGCGTGGTGTAACTAGAATGGACTTTGTTTTCTTTGAACAAAGAACGCTTGAACGACCAGGGCCGATTGGTTCTTGACTTGGCCCCTCCCCCTAGCGTAGACCAGGTTAACACACCTCCCCTCAGCCAGCCCCATGACTCATCACACAGGAAGTCCTCTGGTTCCCCGCACGGTCGCTGTCCCCCCCCCCCCCCCCCGCCCCGGAAGAGCAAGCCCCAGTGTCCAGGGAAGCTCAATGAGGTAAGCTGAGTCATTCAAAGAAAACAAAGTCCATTCTGGTTACACATGGTAATGCACACATATGGTCTGCCTGGGGGAGCCTACAGCAAGACTGTCACCTCTCATGCTCTAGAGGCTAAGTAATTTACCTATGTTGGACACTCAAGTAATAAGCATCAGAAGCTGGATTTGAACACAAAAAGCCCAATATCAGGGGCAGCTAGATGACTAAGTGGGTAGAATTCTGGGCCTGGAGTCAGGAAGACCCGAATTCAAATCTGGCCTGAGACACTTACTAGCTGTGGGACCCTGGACAAGTCATTTAGCCCTATTTGCCTTAATCCACTGGAGAAGCAAATGGAAAACCATTCCAGTATCTTTTGCCCAGAAAACCCCATGGATAGCATGGTCCCTGGGGTTCACAATGAATTGGACATGACTGAAAAACAGCCTAATATCATCCAGAGACAGGAATGTCTGGAGTACTTCCCACTCTACAAGAATGGTCTCAAATCCACTGGGTTCATTTGGATGGAGTTCAGCTCTGGTGCTCAGGCTGGGTCTTGGTCCTCGTTTGAGCTTTCCAAAAGCACAGAGATGTGAAACACTGGATCCAAACAGTTCATTCATAAGGGCTTAGCCCCCATCAGTAGTATCGCCATCCATAATAAAGAGATATGAAGGTAATTTCCTGCTGTTACCACTCTGAATGCTTGTAGAACTTAACTTCTTCAGGAACACAAAGGAATAGAAAAAAGATACTGAGGTTAAAAAAACCTTTACTGTTTTGATTTTTTTTAGTTCAATTTCTACAAGGTCAAATTCTCTGTCCCTCAGTGGAAAGAGCACTGCCTCTGGAGTCGTGGGCCTGGGTTCAAATCCTACCTCTGATATTTACTACCTATGTAATGTGGGGTACTTTATTTCCCTCAGTGTTGTAATCTGTTAAATGCAGAGGGTGAACTAGGTCTGAAGTCCCTTGAAATTCAAGATTTATGATACTAAGCTCATTCTCCTAAAGAAGGGTAATTTGGGCCATTTGATTCTGTTCCACTCCCCTGCCCTCTAGCAGCTCTAACATAGATCTTGACTCCTATCAAGGTACACACCTTGCATGTGGTCTCAGGGTTTTCCCTTTACTCTGTGCCTTTAGGGAGGGAAGTTCATTATGGCCAAAATGATTTTCCTAAAGCATATGATGGACCAAGTCATCCCCAGCTACTCAAGAGACTCCAGGGGCTCCCTAGTACCTCTAGGAGCAAATATCAACTCCTGCTTGGCACTTAAACACCTTTACAACTTGGCCTCTTCTTCCATTTCCATTTTTTCCCATATTACTCCCCTTGGCACATTCTACAGTCCAGCCATGTTGGCTTTCTTGCTTTTCTTCATACATGCTTCTTCATCTCTAATCTCCATGCTCTATGCCTAGAATGGTCTGTCTTCTTATCTCTGCCTCTTAGAATCAGTCCCTGGCTTCCTTTAAGATGCAGCTCAAGGACCACATTCTATAGGAGACCTTTCCTGGTCCCATTTCCCCTCTAAGATCACCTTGCATATACTTTGTGTGTGTCTTGTGCATGTTGCCTACCTCTATAGCACATAACTCCTGGAGGGCATGTACTACTTCAATTTGGTCTTTGTGTCACCAGTGACTGGCATAGTGCTGGTACATGGTAAACACTCCAGAAATGCTTCTTGATTATTCACTGGCTTTGGAGGCTAGACCTTTGTTCTCTCCCTTCCTTCCTCTTTCTCTCCCCTCCTCTCTTCCTCTGTCTGTCTCTTCTTTCAGATGTCAATTGGTAGATGTTAAACTAAAGATTAGGTGATCCCCATGGAAGAACAAGATGGCCAGCTTTTTTTCTAGCCTTTCTTGATATCACTGCATGATTTGCTTCTTTTTCTGGCATTCAGTGCCTCTCTTCTCCTCACCTATTCTTCTTTCTGGCAGCTGTAAACCTCAGCAGTCTTCCTGATAATTTTCTATGTTATGTCCTAGAATGACAGAACCAAAGGATTTTGGAATTGCAAGGGACCTCTGAGGAATTCTAGTCTAACCTGCACTAGACCAGCAGTCCTCAAAGTGTGGTCCAGGGATCTCTGAGGGTCTCCAAGACTCTTTCTGGGGGTCCATGAGATCAAAACTATTTCCATAAACTAAGAGGTTTTCATTTCAAATATGGTAAATATTGATAGCTATAACTCACAGAAACAAAAATTCTTTGGGGTCCTCAACAGCTTTTAAGACTATAAAGGGGTCCTGAGACCAAAAAGTTCACAAACCACTGTAGCAGAGTAATCATCCCCTTCTACCACATCTTGAATAAGTGATGGTCCAGTCTCTGTTTGAAGTCCACCAATTAGGGAGACTCCCCCCCCCCCACACTTCCTGAAACAGCTCATTCTACTTAGGAACATTGTTGTTAGAAAAGGTTTTCCTGATATTAAGATTATTCTGCCACTTGGATCTGTTAACATATTAAGGCAGCCCAGCCCAGCCCAGCCCAGTCCAGCTCAGCCCAGTCTAGTCCAGCCCTAATCTAGGCTGTAAAGACTGATTTTAAGCCTTTATTGAGTCTGAATTTTTGCTTGAAGAAAAATTTCTGTCATTGATAACACTGTTTGGTGTGGAGCTGAGCGTACTTTCTGCAACTTTTTACAATGTTGCTTTGCTTATAATTTATTATCTTTTTCACAGAAACCAAGATCATGCAGTATCCAGTGGGGCGGGCCTGTACTTGAAAATCTGTCAATGGTAAGTGGTGCTTTTATGTAACCCTACCTCCCCCCAGAAGAAATTCAAAGATGGGGGTGGGGGTGGGGAAAGTGGAACTGGTCCCTTGCCTAATACTGCTTCTTCAACACTAGCCGTATCTGTGATTTCACCAGTTATCCTTCCACAGATATAGATAACAATCCTTCTACAACTTTTTGGATCGACGTTGATCAATCGACAAACATTTATTAAGGAATTGCTATGTGCTAGACACAGTCTTTGGGAATTTCGGTAGCTGGAAATTTTATCCCACTGTGTCCAGAGAGGGAAATCACAAGGGAGCCAGCTTGAGCAAAGCTGGCATTGGAACACACACTCTGCTGGATAAGGCTTTCTTTCTTTTGAAAATTAGTTCTAAAATAAAACTTCCATCAGGCCTGCAACATGTTCTCACTCTTGGACTTGGTGTCAGACCAAGTCCTTCACCCAAATAGCCCAAAAGACTTGGAAAAGTCACTTAACCTCTAGGTCTCAGTATCTCCATCTGTAAAGTGCAGACAATGATCCCTGCTCTACCTGCCTCACAGAGCTATCATGTGGATAAAATAAATGCTTTGAATGGAAAAAAATGCTCTCGCTGTGCCAGATCCTTTAAAATAAAGCCCCAGGAAGTGAGAATCCTCTTTAGTCTTGCTAAAAGTGATGCCAGCCTTTAGGGCAAGGTTTGGGCCCCATCTTTGGGTTTTTCACAGTTTTGAGCAGGGGGCCTTGTCCCAGTTTCCTGACACACAGCAGCCAACTTCATCTCTACAAAGAGTTTAAGCCCCCAGCTCAGAGAGCTCACTAATGAACCTCACCAAACCAGGAGTGCTTAATTACCTTGGCTAAGACAGCTTCGAAAGTTGCGGTGAGAGGCCAGTGCAATGGCCAGACAACAAAAGCCAATGAAGAAAGGAAAACACATTCAAGGGGAATAGCGATGAGCCCCAAGTGGGCTTATTATATGAATAGGCTGCAGATAACTATGGCCTTCAGCTGGGGCTCTTCATAAATCCTGTCATCTCGTTAGGATTGTCAAGACCACTGACCTCACTTCCTCCTTTAACAAGGCTGCCCCCACTTTACTCTGGGACTTAAAGGAGAGAGAGAAGCACAACCCAGACTAAAAGCATCAATGTCTTGTTGCCCCTTCCCTATCGTTTGGAGGCAATGAGCTATGTGGTCACAGATAGAAGGGAAGGCAACCAGGGGGATTCAGAGAGCCACCTGGTCGCCTAAAGGTAGCCAGACAATGATGATGAAGGTGATGACAGTAACAGACATTTCTAAAACATTTTACAGTCATTATATCATTTGAACCTTGAAACAACCCGTGGAGATAGGGAGTACTGGTACCCCCATTTCACTGGCGAGAAAACCAAATGAGGAGATGAATGACTTGTCTACTGTCACACATCTAGTAACAGCAACACTTTGAACCCAGCTGTTCCCAACACCAATTCCTCCCTCTATTTGTGACTCAACAGTAAGACAAAAGAAAATATGAAATGAGCCAAGTCAGGCTCATGTACGGAGAAAGCAGCTGGAGGTAGGTAGGCAGCTGCTACATGCTGGCTGTGGTTGTTGTGGTTTGCTTAGACAAATTTTCCTCCTTAGTTAGACAAAAGTTGCTGCTGCTGACCATGATTTCTGTTTGGAAATGGATTTCTGAGAATGTAAAGCACAATTCTCTTTAGTAGTGGCCCTAGGACCAGATGACAAAAAGAGATTCTATGATGGTGTGTGTGTTGGGTTCAAGTTGGTTATTGTTTAGTTGTTTCAGACATTTGTGACCCCATTTGGGGTTTTGTTGGTGAAGATACTGCAGTGGTTTGCCATTTCCTTCTCCAACTCATTTTACAGATGAGGAAACTGAGGCAAACAGGGTTAAGTGACTTACCCAGAATCACACAGCTAGTAAGTGTCTGAAGATGGATTTGAATTCAGGAAGATGATCAAGTTAACAATCATTAGCTTAATGCTTACTACATACCAAGAGCTGGGGACACAAATAAAACAAAATATGATTGCCCCTGCATTTAAGGACCTTCATTCAATTCTATTGGGGAAAGGGGTGACAGCGTGGGACACATCGAGAGGGAAATAAGACAAAGTAATTTTCAGAGTGTTAATAAGTAGGGGGCAGGGGCAGAGTGGGTTTAAGGAATCTGGAATAGCCTTGGGTATGCAGTGGTGCATAGGCTGGGCCTCAAAGGAAGCCCAGGAACCTACAAGGTGGAAAATATGAGGAAAATAACAGAAACATTCAAATGGCAGTGGGTGGATCAAGTCCTCTCCCTTCCTGCTCTGTGAGCCTGGAGCTTTTGCTAGAGTCTCCAGCATAGTCATGAAAAAGGATCTCAGGCCTATAAAGGTGAGAAAATGTCCCCATGGTCAGTTTGTGTACTGGGTAAGCTACCATAAAGTTACACTTGCTGAGTAGCTGAGCCTTTTTTATGTCTCCAGGCAAAAATTCCGGGCAAAGAAAGAATGCCTTTGTCGAAGAGGACCTTATCTCTTATTCCTAAGGTGTTCTCCACTCACCCCCTGGACTCCACTTTCTGCCTAGGCAGAATGATTCATGCCACGCTCCCAGAATACACCAGGGTAGGCCCGACATAACACAAACTGCTTAGTATTGGCACTAACACCTTTAACAGATAATGAAAGCAGCTCGGTGGCCTAGACCCATTGCCCTTTTACCAAAACCCACAATAGCCTACACCGCCATCCAGGATGGATAAGGACAACTAATAAAGTTCTTGTGATTTCTCTAATGCTTTTGGGGGGGGGGCTTTAGTTGGGAGGGGGAGCTGCAGGGGCTGGGAAAGCACCTTCAGAATGAGATCGAGTGGCTTGGCTCCTGGACTTCCTATAGAAAGGAGCGCTAGGAGGAAGGATGTTTGGGGGTCATCACTTATTTCCACTTCATTTTTTTTGACCAGCCACACAAAAAATCCCTGACAATTTTGAAATGTATGTAGAAAGCTCTCTCTCTCTCTCTCTCTCTCTCTCTCTCTCTCTCTCTCTCTCCCCCCATCTGTCTCTGTCTCTCCCTCTGTCTCTGTCTGTCTGTCTCTTTCTCCAGTATTTTCTTCCCCAGCAAGGATACCATATTTCCTATACACTGGTATATCCAACACAAACATTTATCTTCTCAGACCATGCATTCAGCAGGGAAAGAAGGTAAAGGGAATGGTAAGACTCCAGAGTCAAATGTGAGTGGCATAGCTATAATTCTTTATGAAGTAGCAGGTAAGATTGATTGTCAAAGGTCAAAAGGCTAGGTCAAACTCTGCTCATTCATCAGCTGAATGTCATTTTTGTTTTCCCTGTCACCAGATAGCTTTTAAAAAAATGGCAACTCCTCCCTCATTATCTGGGACTTGGCTCCATTCCTGCCATCCACTATTAATGAAATCGTGCTTCAAGCCTGGCCTTCATCTTCTGAGACTCTTCTTCATGTCCTGCTTTCCTTTCTTAAGCACTACAGAGCAAGCCTGTTTTCAAAGGGCATCTCTTCACACAGCCTCACCGGGAAATTGCCACTGGAGTGAGGATGATTTGAAAACAGACGCACGGCATAAACGTTTGAATGAGCAAAAATGTAATTAACTCATAGCGGGTCCAAAGCTCTGTGCCAGGGTAATTGAATCACAGCAATGACCCTGTGCCTCATAAAGGGAAAGGAGGACAAGATGGCAGATCTGGACGCCATCTGAAATTAGGCAGCATAAATAAAAGAACAGATATGTTTTCCTCCTTCTAATTACAAGCTGGACAGCAACAATATAATGTCAAGTCTGGAATAATCCATTGATTGGATGTGAGTCTGACATGTTGTCTACAGCAGGTCAGATGTAGGTTAAAATGATCCAATGATTTCAACTCAAAGAGTAGCAAAAACCCATTCAATTAGCTCAAGTTTAATTATCTGAAAGTGGAAGGGAACGATGAATATTTATTTGGGAATGACTAGGTGCATTTGGAAGTGTAGAGCTGCCAGAAATGATTGTAACATGTGAAAAGGAGTAATTGCTTGAAGTATATAGTTATGTCCATTCTGAAAGATTGGCCTGGAGAGTCAATTGTTTGTTTTGCATTAGTAGAGCGAGAACCTGGATTCAAATCCCAGCTCTGTCCCTTCTGACCTTGGCAAATCACTTCATCTCCTTTGTAAAATAAAGAGGTTGGGTGAACTCTGGGGCACTTTCCAGATCCAGATCTATGGGCCTATGAAGGGTTGAGAGGATCTCAGAGCCCTTATGCTCAAGCCCACACTTTTATAAGAATTCTCTGTATAAAACAAATAAACAAAAAAACCAAAAGTAGTGGTCATTCAATTTGGAGACCTCCAAAGGGAGGGAACTTGCTGGGTGACCCTGGGCAAGTCGCTTAACCCTGTTTGCCTCAGTTTTCTCATCTGTAAAATGATCTGGAGAAGGAAATGTCAAAGCACTGCAGTCTCTTTGCCAAGAAAGCCCCAAATGGGGTCACAAAGGGTTGGACACAATTAAAAATAACTGAAAAAGCAACAACAATAATAGCACCAAGAGGGAACGTATCACCTCCTGAGGCAACTCATTCTATTTTGGGAAATTTTCCTTTATGTTGAGTGAAAACTGGTTCTCTTCACTCTCCACCCAATGCTTATGGTTCTTTCCTCTGGGGCCAAACGGAATAAATCTTATTCTTCTTTGGCAAGACAATCCTTCAAAGATGGAAGATTGTTATCATGTCTGCCCTTAAGTCTTCTCTTCTTCGAGCTAAATGTGTCCATTTCCACCAGTTCTACATCTAATTCTCTAGTCCTCTCACCAGTTTGTATGGCCTCTCCTGGATGCCCTTCACTTTGTCTATTTGTTTTCTTAAAAAAAAAGTGGCTGGAGTTGACCATGGTGTGGTCAGTGTGGCCAGACTAGGACAGACTATGTGGGGTGAGACTTGCCAATATTCTGACCTCCTCT
Source organism: Trichosurus vulpecula (assembly GCF_011100635.1). NCBI lineage: Eukaryota > Metazoa > Chordata > Mammalia > Diprotodontia > Phalangeridae > Trichosurus > Trichosurus vulpecula. The sequence goes on along the minus strand of NC_050581.1, from coordinate 198,651,188 downwards.
CCCTTTTAAGACTATAATTTTAATGAAGTATGAGAGGCTGTGGTGTGGTAGATAGAGAGTCGGCTTTTGGGTCAAGGAGATTTCGATCTAAGTCTTGCCTCTGACTCTTGTCGGCTATATGACTGGAAAAGCTCAGCTGATAAATTACAGATGAGTTGCCAAGCTGGACCAGAGGAGGGAGCTTCCACACTGGGAGTATTCTACACATTAAATGACCACAGCTTACTAAAAGTGTCTCTGTGTGGGAAAGCTATCTTCTTTCTGCTGATTAGCCACTTCATGGGGCTGTTGAGTCTATAGTTAGGAGTTCAATTCCCACATGAGTCAATTAGTTTGGCTCACTTTCACGGTCCTGGACTTGGACCCCATCAGGCAGGCCTGCTGTCTTAAAAAGTTGAGGTATTTATCTCAAAAAGTATGGCTCAGGAGGGTGTGGATAGATTATTACTAATCTATAACTAGTACAATAATAACCACTCAAAGGACACACCTTACTGAATGTGGGTCAATCATACAAGGCATGAAGTGTAGACCATAACCTCTTCCCTAAAGGAAAAAAAAATCAAAGGTTTCCACATGAAGAAAAGTCTCTGCCTAAAATGGACAAATGAGAAACGTTGACTATAACATATTTTGATTCTGTATCAGAATAATTCAATTTCCTTAAAAAGCCACCTTGCAAAGCCATCCATCAGCTTCACCAGGTCCAGTTGAAATGCTCTGGGATCAAGAGAAACAAGTGACATCACTATCGACCTCTAGGAGGTCTGAGCTGGGGAGAGATAAGAAGCGAGCCAAATTCTAAGAGGGGAGCCTTGTTCCAGCTCAGAAGCTCAGAGGCCTTTTCCAGATGTAAACTCCCAGGGAGAGGAATAGGAGGAGCAGGAAAAAGAACAATGAAAGACAGATTTTGTTTCAAAATCAGGAAGCCAATTTCAGAGGTTTTTTGAAACAGGAGACTGGTGACCCAGTGCCAGGCACATAGTTGGTGCTTATTCACTTGATTTGACCATGAAATCTTAATGGAGTGCCTGGCTAAGGTTATTGCTAACTCCATAGCTCTTACCAACACAGCTCATAACAACGCCAGCCCATTCAGGAAGGACAAATGGATGTGGACAAATTAGAATCAAACTGAGAGAGGACATGTTGGAAAGGCAAAGTCCAAATGAACTGATTACAGGTTTGTTAGAAAAAGATAGTTTCCCTCTCTCTCTTAGGAGAGGAAAATGGAACAAGTATTGGTGGGGGACTTAGGGAAAGGGACTGGAAAAGGGGCAGATTATCCAGCACTCTCCTTTATACATTTTATATTCAAATTGGCTGTTTTCAGGACACAGGATTCCATGTCCCATCTCTGCGTCTCATCCCTATGCCTGTAAAAACTCACCGTCTTAACTCCATCTATTAGATTCTCTCCCTTCCTTCAAAGTCCAACTCAGGTGCTACCTCCCAAAGGAAACTTTTCCTGATCTGATTGGTACTCTCCTTAAATCCTCAAACTTATATTAACTCTATATGAATGTGCATATACATTCATATAAATACATATATATTTTATATACATCATTTTTATATCATACAATTATATGCAAATTAAAGCTTTCAAATGCACTAAGGCTTTTGGGACACTCTACCTACATATCTGCATACCTATACATATAAATAGATACACATACATATTATATATATGTGTGCATATAAATACATAAATGTAATGCACATAAAAATAGTATATACACATATTTTTGGCTATACATCCACATTGTATAAAGAAGCAGTATGACAGTGTATAGAGAGCTGATGTGGGAGTCAGGAAGGCCTGGGTTCAGTTCCTGGCACAAAAGAGGCACTTCATGAATATTTCTTAAATTGGACTGAATATATGTATTGAAATCAATTTCAATGTCAATGGTTATGTCTGAAGCAAGTGCAGGTGCTTGCATTGATGTCTAATGTGGTCTCTAATGTTTAATGTAATAAAAAAGAAAAAGAAAGCCAATGCCCCTAAATCTACTTTGGTAATACACAGATTCATCATTTCTCTGGTATGGGGGCACCTTCCACCCATGAAGGTTTTAACAATCCTTAGTAATAATGGCTAACATTTATATACAGCACTTACTACGTACCAGGTACTGGACTGTGCACTTCACAATTATTATTTCATTTGATCCTCACAAGAACCCTGTGAGTTAGGTGCAATTATTACCCCCATTTTACAGATGATGAAACTGAGGTAAACAGAGGTTAAGTAACTTGTCCAAGGTCACAAAGCTAGGAAGCATATGAACACAGGTCTTTCTAACTCCAGGCCCACTGCTCTATCTATTGCACCACCTAGGTACCTCCATAGAAATGCTTCGCTGTCTCATAAGGGAAACTGCTTAAGAATACATCTGCTCTTATAATTGCTAGACAATGGTCTATCACTTAACAGTTTGCATAGGACTTTATCTACATTAATTCTTTTGATCCTAATGACAAACCCTCAGAAGCACAAAAAAATTGGCCAGATCCAAACAGACAGAAAAAAGCCAACTACTTACTCATGTGAGAGTCCTTTCAGAGTCAGCTGTGGGCAGCAAGACCATCCATGAGTTCAAGCAAAGATAAAAGTCCATACTAAATTGGAAGGATAAAGACGAGAAGACACTGAGTGGAATCAGAGTAGCTCTCGCCCAACCTATCAAAGCATGATGTTGACTCTGAAAAATGGGAAATGAATGAAACTAAAAATATTGGTCTTGATTATCACCAAGTCCTACAGAAGTTTTTAGATGTGAAGAAGTCTACACAAAAAGGAGGTCAAAAGCCCAGAAAACACTTGAGTTCCCTGCCAAGTTGAGAGACATAGCAGTGAGAAGGAAAAGAGAAAGAGGAGGAGAAGAAGAGCAAGAGAAAGAAGAGAAATCAGGAAGAGCAGTAGTACCAGACCAAATACAGCCACGAGGAATCTGTGCTGTAGGTGAAACAGTCTTGAAAGCGCACACACGGATTTTCAAGGAATTTCAGAGAATTGAAAACATGAAAAGAATGAAAAAATGGATGGGAATATCATTTTAAAATGATGACCAAGAAAACATTATAAAGTAGTAATCTATAGGCTTATTTTCTCATACTCATAATATCTTTATGAGAATTGTCTACATAAGTATTGACAGTTGATATCCTTGGCAAAGTACGAGAAGAGAAATGGGGAGGTTTCTAAGTATATAATTTCCCTATAATAGGCCATATTTTTACAGTTACACAAGTGATTGAAATATGTGGAGAATATAAGATCCATCAGTCTATTTTTTGTCAACCCAAATACAAAGCATTTGATTGAGGAAGTGAGGTGGCTCAGTTGAGAGAGTGCTGTACTTAGAGTCAGGAAAGCTAGGATTTACATCTTGCTTTGGATACTAGTTGTGTAACCTGGTGCATATCACTTGTGCCTCAGTTTCCTCCTCTGCACCTACCTCCAAGGGTTATGAGGATCAAATGAGATAACATATAAAAAGCCTTGCACATTGTAACATCATATAGAGATATTGATATCATTGTTGCTGTTGATACAGACAAATGACAGCCTTCGAAGGCTCTCCGCCAACAAATTGTAACTTCTGTGTAGGGACTAAGAACATACAAGGTTCCTTAAAGAATAAAATCATAACATTAACTCTCTGGATTGTTTGATTGCAGAATGGCTGAAATACTACATTCTTCCATGCTTTCCAAGGCTGGCCAGAGGCAAAACTATGAGGTGACCATTTGCATTCACTTCTGTGATTTGACCACAGCTTCTTATGTGAAAGCTGGCAAGATTATCACTCAGTGAAGGCTTTCAGTTTCCTCCTGCATGTTTTACTTGCATACAAGAAAAACTACAGTCACAAAATGGTGGTATCTACATTATGGCCTCATGGTCTGGATAGGTAGGCTTCCTGTGAGTATGGTTAACTGAGACAGAGAGAAGGGGAAAATTTTTCATTCAGTTATACTTTTTAAATGATTAAAAAATCTTTACTGAAAAAATGGACACAAATACTGAAGATTACTTTGTTATTTTCCCTGTATAAGGCTAGTTTGTCCATTGTTTTTTTGCATGTTGCTTTACTCACTAGATTGTGAGCTCTCTGGGAACAAAGACCGTCTTTTGCTTTTCTTTGTCCCATCAGGGCTAGGCTAAGTAAAATGTCTGACACACAGTAGGTACTTAATAAATGTTGATTGGCTAATTGGATGACTGAATAAGAAGCATCATTTAGAGTAAGGTTTAGAGTAATGAGTGTACCTAAATGCAATTGGGTAGCTTTCTTATCATTCACTGTTTTTTGAGAGCAACTTAATCTAACCCTAGCTCCTCCCCTGCCTTCCCCTATCTTCTACACAAAATAAATTGAACTCATGCTGTGTCTTTTCTTTGAAAGTTGGAGTCTTGGAGCTCTAAAGAGAATTTAGTTATTTTTAGGTCCAGAGATTGGCCTACTACTTGGGGGAAGATGGGACAGTAATGGATGATGGTGAGAAGGATGAACTCTTCAGTTCTTACTTTGCCTCTGTGTTCTCTTCCAAGAAGAATGACCATCAAAATGCAAAAGATGGAACAAAAATGATTAGCAGGGAGTAGAAACCCAAGGCAAGATGGTAAGTAACTAGCTGCCTTCAATAAATTCAAGTCACCAGGCTCAGATGGACTGTGCCATTGAGTACTGAAAGAATTGGCAAAGGTCATTGTTGAGCCACTGTCAGTTACCTTTGAAAGACTGTGAAGAAAATAAAAAGGGACATAGGACTGGAGATGGAAACTGTGCTCCCACCTTTCAAAAAAGGGAAGAGTTTAAAAGCTAGAAGGTAGTGTATTTAGTCCACATTCTTGGCAACATTTCTAAGCACAATATTCAATGGGTGGGCAGTTAGAAGGGAAGCAGTGACTACAAAGAGCCAGCCTCACAGCTTCAAGGACAGGGTCATGCCAGACTCATTTTATTTCCCTCACTATTTTTTTCCTTTTGGACAGAGATGTCTAAGATCTACTGAGCAGAGAGATCAGGAGAATGAAGAACATAAGGTTTACCTATATCTTAATAAAGCATATGACCAAGTCTCTCATGCTATTTTTTTGAACCAGGTAGAGAGCTGTGGGCTAGATAATCATACAGTGAGGTAGAATTGGAACTATTTAAATGACCAGAACCAAAGAATAATCACTAATGCATCATCATCAACCTGGAAGGAGATCTCCAGTGGAGTATCCCAGGTTTTTGTGCTGGACCCTGTGTTGTTCAACACCTTTCTCAATAAGAAGGAGGAATCCACTGAAGGCATATTTAGCAGATTTGAAGAAGACAAAACTGGAAAAATAATCAACAACTTGGATGACAGTCAGGATGATGGTATTATACAGGGTGTTCCAAAAGTCGGGATACATAGGCAAAAATGCATATTTTCAAGAAATGAAATGACTGAAATTTTCAACAACATTTTATTTAATTGGAATATTAACCAATAACATCTTCAATATGATTTCCATCATTTGTGATGCAAAGTTTGATGTACTTCGCAAGATTCACAGGAACTCGATGCAATAACTCCACATTGCCTTCAATTTTAGCACATTCACTCTTGGAATATGAATATAAAATCGTACGATGTTATATGAAGTTGAAGATATTATTTGGAACTTTTGGAACACCCTGTAGATTCAGAGCTAGAAAGGTCCTTAGAAGCCAAATCCCTTATTTTGCATACGAAAAAATCCTAGGGGCCTAGAGAATTTAAGTGACTTTCCCTGGGCCATAAAGCTGATAATTGTCTGAGGCAGGATTCAAACTTGGTCTTCCTGACTCCAAATTCAGTGATCTATCCACTATGCCATGCTGCCTCCTAGAAGAAAGCAGTGTTTGACCAGAAAGGGGCAAGTACAAGAAGGCTTCCCCACACTGAAGTTAAATACTCCCAGTTTATTCAACTGCTCCTCATGAGACATGATTTCTAGACTTCTCACTTTCTGTTGGACTCTCTAGGACACATTCTGCCATGTCAAAATTCCTCTTAAAGCATGCCACTCCGAATTAAATACAAGATTGCAGATTTGGACTGATGAGTGCAAAATCCTTTCAGAGTATCCTTCATTTACTTTTGATCTCATATTTCTCTGTTTATTGCTTCGAAATCACAAAAGTCACGAACTTGCAAACAGTCATTATTAGTAGTAAGGCAGTTGAAATTTGCTTTGACTGGAAGTCATGTTGCATGGTTAATTTATATTAAACTTGTGGTCCACTGAAAACTGGCAGTCTTTTTAACATGTTCTGTTTTTAAGCATTGTCTCCTCTGGCCTGTATAAAAGGAGTTTTAAAATTTCATGTGTGTGTGTCATGGACCCCTTTGGAAGTCTGGTAAAGTCTATGGATTCTCTTCAGAATGATGTTTTTAAAAGCATATATATGTATACATATATATGTATATACATATGTAAATATGTACACATATACACACATATGTATATGTATATATGCAAACATATTTACAAAGGAAATGTTCATGGACTGCTACTTGTCAGCATTGTTATATAATTAATAATTGATAAAAACCAACCATACTCTTAAGGCTCAAACCAGGGAGCACAGATGCTAGGGACATTAGGTTCAGAAGGCAAAACCAGATTTCATTATCACAGTAACCTTTCTTTTCAAGCTTTGGCTCCCATGAAGCCTCCAGACAAAAGCCCTACTATTCATTGTCAGTGAGTCATCCCTCGACAGACATATGGATAAAACTCATTTCTCAGGATGAAGGGATCCATTCCTGTCTTCCTGAAAGCAGTGAAGGAATTTGATTCATTGAACATCAAACAGACTAATTCCATGTGCCATGTCAGCATGGAAAGGATTGTTGGAAGACTAGCATGCATAAAAAGCAGTATGTAGTTCTCAAAGCGAGGCACCACATTTCTGCCCAGGTAGCTGTCTTAACTGTTGTAGGAAAAGAAGATCAAATGAAATGTTTATTGCTGCAACCTGCTGTCAGTAAATTTATGAACAGTATATAATTCTATTTCTTCCAGAGAGACGGCCGGTTGGTCATTTGTGCATGAATGTAGTCATAAAAACCTGTTAGCAGAAATTTCTTCAAAGCACATTCATTGGAGAAGAGTTTGTAGGTAGTGTGCTACTTTTGAGGCTTGGCAGCTTTTCTCTGGTAAAAGTCTACAAACACACAGAAAAAAAAATGATGCAAAGGAGCTGGTTTGTGGAGCAGAATGGTCAAAGGTTTATTTTTTCTTATAATCTTGCTCCCTACTCCAGAAAACTCGGGTCATTTGTATGTCTATAAATACATGAAAAAACACATAAGAAACATCTGGTATATGGTAATAGAATCTATCAGGACTCTGAAAGATGTAACGAAAATTTGCCATGGCAAAATGGATATCAGAATCACTTCTGTCATTACTCAGCCATGATTTTTTGGGATATCTTTTCCTCTTTCAGATATGTTGAGAACGGATCCCTCCAAGCTTTCAACTAAAATCCTACTTTCTGCAAGAAACCTTTCCCAGTTCTCCTTAATCCCTCTGTGATTACATACAATTTATCATGTATATATCTTGTTTGTATACATTTACATGATGTGTCCCCCTTTAAACTATGAGCTCTTTGAGGGCAGGGACTAGTTTTGCCTTCCTTTGTATTGCCCATAGTAAGCACTTAGTAAATCCTTGTTGATTCACTTTTAAAATTGAGTCACCTCCAGCAGAGTTGTTCTTTGTGTGCTTGATCTGGTCCAGCCATGTTTCCCAAAGTTTTTGTCTGAGACTCCTTTTTATTTCCTCTGGGAGCACACCAGATTCAGAGGGATTAAGGTCCAAATATGGTAGGTACATTGTCATCAATTGGTACAATGAAAAGAAACCTGGCTTAGGCTCAAACATTTCTGCTGTTACTGCTCAGCTGGCATTGGACAATATACTTGATCTCCCTGGGCCTCAGTTTCCATCTGTTAAATCAAGAGATTGGACCTGATGGCCTTTGAGTTTCTTCCAGCTTTAAATCTCTGATTATATGAATAGATCACATAGAAATACTAGCAAATCTGTTCTTTCTTCTGTTCATTTTTTGTCCTTCCAGTTTTATTGCTAAATGCTTTGGGGATTATCTTGGAGTTGCTGGGTCTCACACCCAGCTTTCCACAGACTCGCTTGCTCCCCCACTTATTTTTGCTATCTTATAGGAGAATGCTGCCTATAATCTTCCTCTGTAAATCTGAATTGTAATTTTTATTGGAAAACAAATATGCAACTCGGAATGGATCTCAGACATAAAAAGCAGACTAAAAATAAGTCGCTAAATAAAATTTTAAAAAATCAAGTAACAATTGAAGAAAATGTGTTCTGGTGTAGGAAGGAAGGAAGGAAATGAGTACTTATTTAGTGGCTATTATATGCCAAATACATGCTAAGTGCTTCCTCACAACAGGTAGCTGCTATTATGATTCTCATTTTACAGTTGAGGAAAGTGAGGCAAATGAAGTTCGGTGACTTGCCCAGGGTCACCCAGCTAGTAAATCTCTGAGGCCAGATTTGAACTTGGGCCTTGCTAATTTCTGGCCCACAGCTCTATCCACTACTGCCATTTGGCTGCGTCTATGGGATCTGCAGCACAAAAACTGCCTGCATGTTGTAATACCCTCATTTTGCAATTGGCAACTTTAAGTATCTACTCTTGACTAGCCAATAGTCCATGCAGAGATACAACTCCCCACTTCAACCACAGACGTTTCCTTATTTAATTAACTCCATCTAAGTTTATATGAACAGAAGAGCTTAGACATATCTAGAGTAAGCCACATGCAACACATTAATTGATCAATTTTCCAAAATAAATTTCCAAGACAATGATAGTAGAATAAAGGGAGGAAAAACATGGAGGAATGGAGTCCCAATCAGTATCCATCATTTCCTTTTAATGGTGGTAGAAGGGGAGAAGACTTTTACAGATAAATTCCAAAGAAAAGGCAAATACATTTTGTACAAGAAACTGAATATGTTCTGAAAATTATTTTCACTTTTGAGGTCATCATTTGTACAAATTAGGTGGCACAATGGTAGAGTGCTGGGCCCAGAATCAGGAAGACTTGAGTTAAGATCTGTCCTCAGATACTAGATGGGTGACCTTGAGTAAGTCACTTAACCTCTGTTTGCCTCAATTTCCTCAGCTATAAAGTAGAGATCGTAATAGCACCTACCTCACAGGATTGTTGTGAGGATCAAATGAGATAACATATATAAAGCACTTAGCAAAGTGCCTGACACATTGTAGGCACTTAATGATTCTTGTTCCCTTTTCCCCTTTCCATTCCCTAATTTACTTAACCATGATCATGAATATCTTCTCTGATCATTTCATCAATTTTTCCATTTATCTCTAAGGTTTATCATCCCACAGCAAAGTTCTGCTATACTAACAGAGCCATTGACACCCTTATTAAACACAGAATGCTTCTTTAACTTTTTCACTGGCTTCTAATTTTTCTTGACATCATCAGAAACTATGGAAAGTCAATTATGTCATTACTATCCAAATCTACTGCATTAATTGTATCCTGTAATTCAGTTTATGAGGGCTTTGCCCAAGTGACTTCATTATAGTCCCCACGTAATTGTTGTGATGCTACCATCTCCATCCTCTTCAAATAATATATAGGCTCCTCTGAATTTTCAATCTGCTTTTCTCTCAGCTGAGGAGCCATGCTGTAAGTGCTATTTGGGCCCAAGTTTTGATCAGATACCCTCCACATTCTGGGACTGAGCTTAGACTCCTGAAAATTTTGCAGATGAATTTATATTATAAATTAGCACTGCCACTAACACCTCTACCTCTTTCCTTGGTGAGGAGAACAAGAATTTGCTACCTTAAATGGTTGATGAGCTCTTTAGCATCTTCATTATGGTGTACTCGAAATCAGTCAAAGTGCAGAAATTGATTGCTAAATTATTGTCTTTTCTTTTATCCATTTCCTAATTTTCATCCTCAAAAGTCAGTTTGAATAGGTCAGCTTGGAACTGTTGTAATTGTGCACTGTGTCTTCTCTTTATTCCTTCTATTTTGGTGTTGATTTTGATATTTGCATAGCTAATAGTCTTACTTTATATAGACAGACAATTCTGAAGTGACTTCTAAAGCAGCAATCACTAATTTGACATCAGTTAAGATGCAGCCAGTTTTATTTTTGTGTGTGATGTTATTCAGTGCTTGCCATTCCTCAAGTACCTTCTGACTCTCTTCAAGAAAAAAGTATTTGTGAGATGAGAGGGTGAGTCTTCTGAATATTGCAATTTACATCTTCACCTATGGAATTTCATTTTGTTAGATAAAGCCCATCTTTCCAGCCTGTCAAGATATTTCTGTTTACTGACATTGTCATTTACAATATTTGCTATCTCGTCTAGTTTTTTATCTGCGAATTTGATAAGCATAATTTTTTTTGTTTTGCTGAGCAAATACAGAATTTAAGTGGTTGTAAAACAACGTAATATTCAAAGGGAATATTCAAACAACTGATTACTTTGTGATTTCACTGGAACTCATAGCTTAAATACTGATAAAACATTCTGAATGAAGACATGCCTGGTATTCATTTTTACCCCACCCAATAGGCAGACCCTAATGGACTTCTGTCACCTGAAGGCACTTACTGGAATACTCATCGATCAATTAATAACTCAGTGAATCATCAAGCATTTATTAGCTTGTACTATGAGCCAGGAACAGTGCTAGCTAATGAGGATCCAAATACAAAAATGAGATAGATGCTGTCCTTAAGGAATATATATTTTACTAGGAATATAGTGCATATAAATGCTGGGGATCCTTATTTCAGCTTTCACTCTCATGTTTGAATCTTGGGTCATGGCACGAAGACATAACTTCCCCATAGGACTTGGGTGATATCCATTAGGAGCCAAGGGTGATTCTCCAGTGCCTCTGACTTGGATCCCATTGTCATCCTTCTCCTTAAGATTATCAGTTAAGAATGAATTTAGTTAACCAATCTTAAATAGTTTTTGAGAAAGAGATTTTTACTTATGTGGCATAATTGGTATAAAACGTCACCTCCACACCCCCACTCCCAGTCCTGGAGAAAATGGATTCAGATTTAGAAAGCACAAATGGCAAAGGCATGACTCAGTGGTTCTTGGTTGCTAGATATCTTTTTTTTTCTTTTCCATTTTTGGAGGTATTTAAGAAGTTCTCCTAGGCAAGGGGGATTGACATCCATACATTGTCAGCTCCTGATACAGACACTACCATCAACTGATCTGGTGGTATGGATAATATCTCTGTGGGAAGATGGGAAGTCCAGCATCCTCTGGACCCTTCAGAGCTGGCAAGGTCCCCCTCTGACTAAAGTGCGGCTTATTCCAGGGAAGTCTTCCTCAAGTGTACATTGGAAGGCCACACTTGATCCAACATCTTTAATAACTGCAGGTGTCTTAGCTTGCTAATTTATAGAGGACCCCTGGGAAATGGTTGAGTCTCTTCAGCCTATTCAAACATGATTCTTGTGCAAAGTCATTACAGGATTTTCACATTTAGTCTAAAGTCTATGATTGGTCATCTTATCACTTACTTTAAGTGGTGTGGGGTGGATTGATTTACTCAATATTGGTGGATACAGCACATTCACAGGTAGAAAGGATATATATCAAATAAATAAGGGTACAATGATTTGGACAGCAATAATTGGGGAAACCAGTAAAGGTCCCTTGAAATAGGTAGCATGTGAGTCCTGCCTTGAAGGGAGCTAGGGCTTCAGAGAAGTGAAGAAGAAGAACATTCCAGGCTCAAGGAACTGCCTAGACCCACATGGACCAATATAGACTCTTAGTGACGGAAACAATCTCAGCAATCACTTAGTCCAATCCTTACCAAAATCATGAATCTTATTTCAAAATCCCCAACAATTAATCACTGAGCTTCTGCTTGAACACTTCTAACAATGAATAAATAAGTCACCTGCCCAAAGCTGTCCATTGCATTTTATTTTGGGTAATTTCTAACTGATATGATGTTTTCCTTATATGGAACTCAAATCTATTTCTCTGGAACTTTTTCTCATTGTTTCTAAGTGTGTCCTCTGATTCAACAAAGCTGAGCTAGCCAAATTCCTTTTCTATATGCTGACCCCTCAAGTAGTTAAAGACCACTCTTAAAGATCACATGCCTTATTCTCTAGGCCAGACAATCACAGTACCTTCAACTGGTCTTTTAATGACAGTGATTCAAGGCCCTTTGCCCTCCTGCTCATCCAGAAGAAGGTTGTAAGACTCCAAGTGGATGTGGAGATTCCCTGAATTTTACAAGTAAAAGGAAACAAAATCTTAAGTATCCATGCCCCTACTTCAATCATTGGTGGTTCTTCTCTCTGTCTCTGAAAAATATTTATAGCCCCATTTAAAATATGCTTTTATCGTAAGAATGAAAAAAAATTGCTAAAGGAAGACAGAAACGAGGAGCTGTAGAGTGTGATTAACTTTTCTACTGATTGATGGGTAATGCTGGGTTAGTTACTTTGCTTCAGCAAATGTGGGTAAGAATATCAAATATTAATGAAGGTCACCGAGGGCAGACCTAGAGGATTACTAATTCCTCTCCTCATGTCAGGAGGACAATGTCAGGGGGCACAGGTATGGGGGAGGGGAAGCTGAGAGCCAATAACAATTTCTTAAGACTCTCCTTTTTCCTGGACATCGACCTTTTAGAAAAATGTCATCCCTCCTGGATTGAAAAACAATGCACATCAAATTGGGTTAATGGTCCACTATATATATTGAACATTCAATTGATTTTCTAGATATGCCATTGGAAGGTTTAAGTATAAAACACTTTTGATCAAAAATTGGCTTGTAAAGCTATAGGGCTGGGCTCCATACGGCACTCCTCTCCATACCTTCTAAAAGGAAGCATTTCAAAATAGGCCTAATTGGTTATTTGAGTGCTGCATGTAATTGGGTCAAATTGATGCTTGGCTCAAAATCAGATAATGTATGGAAAGCACTTAGCAAACCTTAAGGAACAATATAAAGTCTTAGCTGCTCTTAACATGTCTAGTTGGTGATGTTGGGAGCCCCTTTGGAGTCAGTCCTGTGACCTCAATTCCCTCAATAACAACGAAACAATTAACTGACTTATCTTGCAATTTGGGGGCTTCCCTAGTATTTTCTAAGTCACCAATGCATCGAAGCAGCAGCATGGCATAGTGGAAGGTGAGTGTTGGGTTTTGAGTGGGGAAGATGTGGGTTTTAATTCTACCTCTCCCTGCTCACTCTCTGTATGGCTGGAGTCAAGCCTCTTAGTCTCTCTGGGCTCCGTTCCTTCTATAAAATTATGGTACTGGATAGGTTGTCCTCCAAGATCCTTTTAGTCCTAGATCTGTGGGGTAGCAGAGCAGAGTGGGTGGAGAGTTCTACTTGGAGATGATAAGACTAAGTTTCAAATGCCAGCTCTGATTCTTAGCATCTGTGTGACCATGGGGAAGCACTTCACCTCTTAGGGCCTCAGTTTCCCCATCTGTAAAATAGGAATAATAATTATTTCTGTAGCACATATCCCACAGGATTGTTGTAAGGCTCAGGCAAGCTAACCAAGGGAAGATGCTTTGTAAGACTTTAAAGGCCTATATAAACGTCATTTACTGGGACTATTTAAAATTCACTCTTTCCAGAGGAATCTGCAACTAAAAAGCTTTAAAAATTTTTCCCCCAAGAAGCACTTGCTCCTCTGCATTCAGGTCTTTTGGAGAGAAGGCTACTCAAGCAGCCCCTTTGGATCCCTTGGAAGGAAGGCAGGAAGGAGAAAGGAAGAGATGGAGGGAAGGAAATAGAAAAGAAGGGAGGATGGCAGGAAGGATGGAAGGAAGCTAAGAGAGTCAGGGAAGGATGAAGGAGGGAAGGAGGAAGAGAGGGAGGGAAGTAGGAAAGAAGGAAGGGAGGGAGGGAGGAAGGATAGAAGGAAGCTAAGAAAAAGAAGGAAAGGAGGAAGGAGGGAGGAAGGAAGGGAGGGAAGGAGGAAGGATAGAAGGAAGCTAAGAGAAGAAGAGAAGGAGGAAGGAGGGAGGGAGGAAGGGAAATAGGAAAGAAGGGAGGGAAGGAGAAAGAACAAAAGGAAGCTAAGAGAGGAAGGGAAGGAGGAAGGAGGGAGGTAGAGAAATAGGAAAGAAGGAAGGAAGGGAGGGAAATAGGAAAGAAGGGAGAAAGGGAGTAAGGAAGGATAGAAGGAAGCTAAGAGAGGAAGGGAAGGAGGAAGGAGGGAGGGAGGAAGTGAGGGAAATCAAAAAGAAGGGAAGTAGGGAGGGAGGAAGGGAAATAGAAAAGAAAGGAGGAAGGGAGGAAGGATAGAAGGAAGCTAAGAGAAAAAGGGAAGGAGGAAGGAGGGAGGAAGGAAGGGAAAGAGGGAAATAGAAAAGGGAGAGAGGGAGGAAGAATAGAAGGAAGCTAAGAGAGGAAGGTAAGGAGGCAGGAGAGAGGGGGGAAGGAAAGATGAAGAAAGGGAGGAAGGAAGAAATGAAAGAAGGAAGGAATGTCAGCACTTTTCTTGACATAAACCATCTGACCTGTTGTGTCCATTCCTGCAACAAACTGGGTTTGCTAAAAACATTTGATTTTCTTGGGATTGGGGTTTAAAAACAAAAACCAAAAGCAGAAATAGGATGACTAGCTGACCTGCTCCCTGGTTTCCTGTTTTTCCCTTCCCGACATCCCAGTAAATGATCACTTGGATTAGAGAGAAGGCTTGCCACTGAGAATTTAGGCCTTTCCCAGATTGAGTTCTGTGGCTCAACAGCAAGCTCTCCACCTATGAGAGGAAGGGGATTTGGGGGAGGCCTGGCTGCTGCCACTGTGTCTACCTGAGGCTCCCTAGAGTGTATATACTCTCAGCATCCACAATTGCTGCTGGACCCTGGGGCCTTCCATTATTCCTAACTATGGGGAATGGTCCATGGCCAGAAGGGTTTTCCATTTTGCTGAGCAACCACAGAACTGTGCCTGATGTGTTTCTGAAATCATATTAAACTGCAGCTGAAAAATTCTCCCCTTGCTGTTTGCTATGGTGTATTCTCAGGCTGCCTTCCTCAGCTGGCCTCAAGAAAGACTTGAAAGTTCTTGGCAGGGAGAAGATCCTCCATATTGTCTCTCATGACTCCAAGTCAAGCCTTCTTTCTTCTGTGTAGCCCTTTGAGGCTTACCAAATACTTTTCTCACAGCCCCAGCTGAGTCAGCAGAGACGCTTGTTGGTGTGATGGGCTCGTGAGTAGGGTCACTTATAAAGATGATGTTAGAATGAACTAAACATGTCAATGACCACCCTAGTATGGAAGTTACCACCTGATGAGTGGAGTATACAGTGACATTTTACCTGGTCTCCTTTCCATCACCCTGGATGAGTTTTACAGTTGTCCCAAAAGGGTGGCCAACCCAAGTATTCGAATCATGT
Source organism: Trichosurus vulpecula (assembly GCF_011100635.1). NCBI lineage: Eukaryota > Metazoa > Chordata > Mammalia > Diprotodontia > Phalangeridae > Trichosurus > Trichosurus vulpecula. Next base: position 198,635,706 of record NC_050581.1, on the reverse strand, counting down.
GGGTCTGTCATCACATTTTCTCCCAGGTTATAATGCACAAAGTGGGTCTCACACTGCCTCCGAGGCTGAAATGGACAAAGGTACTCTCCTAATGCTCTTTAATTGAACCACAGAAACTCAGAGTTGGAAAGGACCTCCCAGGTACCTAGTTTAATAAACTTCCCAATAAGTGACAATTCCACTTCCATTCAATGATTTTGAGTGATGTCAGGAGTTTATTACCTCCTGAGGCACCGGTTCCATTTTTAGAATATTCTAAATATTAAAAACTGAAACTGCTCTTTCCAGAGTTACTAACAATTATGTAATTGTTAAACCTAATAGCCCTTTCTCAGTTCTCATCTTTCTTGAATTACCTTCAGTCTTTGATGCTATTGGTCCTACTGGGTAGTCTCTCCTCTTTGTGTCTGTGTGCCACTGCTCTCTTGGTTCTCCACGTACTTGTCTGAAAGCTCCTTCTCTGTATCCTTTGTTGTTTCTTCATCTACATCACAGCCATTAACTCTGGGTGTCTACCAAGATTCTGTCCTGAGCACTCTTCTCTTTTCTCTTAGTCTCTCACTCATCTCATCAGTTTCCATGGGATCAAGTATTACTTCCATTCAGATGATTTTCAAATCAACGGATCCAGCCCAAGTTTTTCTCTTGAACTACAATTTCATATCACTAACTTGCTTATTACATATCTAAGACCCGGGACATCCCAAACCAGCTTCTTTCTTTTTTTCTCCAAACCCAGGCCTCTTAGGAGCTTCTCTGAGACTTGAGGGCCCCACCACATTCCTCCAGTCACCCAGAGTCACAGTATCCATGGCATCCCAACTTTTCAGACTCACTCACAAACACAATCATTTAACAAATCCTGGAATTTTTACCTTCACAACACCTCTTCTGTAATCTCCATTTTAGTACTCACAAAATCAGTGTCCTCATGAAGTCTCATCACTTCTCACCTGAACTACTGCAATACCACTCTTGTTGGTTTCCTTGTCTTGTTCCTCCCCACTCCAATCCATCCTCCACTCAGCGGCCCAGGTGATTTTCCTGAACAAAGTGTAGGTCATGTCAATGTCATATTCCCCTCAGTAAACTCCCTAGAGGCTCTGCATCCCTTCATCCCTTTGGATGAGATCCAAAGTCCTCTCCCCTTGAAGGCTCTTCACAGTCTGGGCCCTTCCTGTCTTTCCAGACTTCTCACCCTTTGCTCACTCTGTGAACTTTGGGTCTGGCCATTCTGGCCTGCTTGCTTTTCCTCGTACAAATATATTCCACCTTCCATCCTTGTGCTTTTGCATGGGCTCTCCTCTGTCCTTGGCTCTTTCTCCCTCCTCACCTCCATGTCTTGGAAACTCTACTCTCCTTCATCTCCAATGTCCCTCTTTGCAGGAGCCCTTTCTCCATCCCCAGGGGCTGGAGCCTTCCTCTTTAAGGCCATCTTCTCTTGAGGTATTTCCGCACATACCCGCACCTGTCACCTACCTCCATGTAAGGTTTTTGAGGGCAGAGACTGTGTTTTTGTCTTTCTTTGTATCCCCAGTACTTAGCACAGTGCCTGGCAAAGAGTAAGCCAAAGCTTGGTGATGGATTGAAAAGTTTTCTCTTGAATCAAGTTTAAATATGTTTCCACTTAACTTCCACCCAGCATTCTTAGTTCTGCCATCAAGAGCCAAGAAAAATAAGCCAAATCCCTTTTCACCTGACTTCTCTTCCAAAAAGAAAGTGGTGCCTGACTCCAGAACCTTATGTCTTCCTCTCTACTTGTTCCTTCTCTGTTGCCTTCAAACACATCCAAATCTTTCCCATGCTTCACATTGATTCCTTTACTAGACTCAAGCATCCCCTCAAACTATTATCCAATATCTCTCCTCCTTATCTCAGTCAAACACCTTGGGAAAAGCTGTCAACACTCACTGTATCCACTTCCTCTCCTCTCAGCCACTCCTCACACTCTGTAAGGGCACCTCTGACCTCATCACTCAACTGAACCTACTCTCTCCACAGCTACCAATGATCTCTTAATTGTCAATCAGATTGCCTTTCCACACATATCCTCCTTTTCTACCTACCTGCTGCATTTGAGCCTGTTGACTCCTATCTCCTTCTTGATACTGTCTCCTCTCTGGGTTTCTGTGACACTATCCTCTCCTGGTTCTGCTAAATGTCTGACCACTCCTCAGTCTCCATGGCTGATTATCATCCATGTCCTGACCCTCAGTGGTGTGCGATACCCAACGCTTTGCCCTAGGTCTTCTCCCTGCTATTTCTACCCTCTCTTAGTGACCTATCAGCTCATATGGCTTATTCAATGCTTACTGGCTAATTGAAGTAGAAATTTTTTCATTCTTTTCATGTATATCCCTAGGACCTATTACCATGCTTGCCACATAGTAGGTACTCAAAAAGGATTTTTGATTGACTGAAGTTAGAATTTAGTTTTTCTTCACATCCTGACATTCTTTACAACACTATCTTTGAAAGTTCTCTATTCTTTCTCCCACTTTTGTGCTTATGTTTCCTCCCACTTATCTAATAAAGCTGTTTAATCCCCCCCAAAAAATTCCAGTTGAGATTTAGGATATATTTTTGCCACTGAAATTCATACCACTGAAAATGGCACCGATGTATAGACCATGGCACTTGCAGTTCTGGACTTATATAGACAGTGCCCAATATTAGGGTGAGGTGGAGCATGGGTGCAAAAACTACTCTCTCCTTGGCTTTCACCCTCATCCAAGCTTTTCTCTGAACAATCTCAGAATATAACTCATATTACTATATATGTGGATAAAAGGGTCCCTAGATGCTGTAGAATTACTCAAGGTTATAATACATGTTGGGTAGGGACAGCTTTATTCTACCCCCTTCCCCACCCCTCCCCATGAGATCACAGGTTTAGCCCCATCCCATCCTGAAATGGTCTTCCTTATCAAGGAAGGAGTTGGCCTTTGAAGGGTTAAGTAGCCTTGGGCCAACTGTGAAAGGAGAGTTCTTTTTTGAAGTTCCTTGGAGACAACTGTAATTAATTTGATCTTCTGCAGTCATTAACTCAGATTCATCGTGAGCTCTCTGAGTGTGGCTGCTGGAGGAATTCACCGGAGATCAGTTTCCGGCCTTCATTTACTTAAGCAATACCGCTGGATTCGCAAATCCTTAAAACTGGTGGTAATTGACATCTGCTGAGAGAAGCTCACTTTATGGTGTCCCGGCGCAGACAACACTCAGGCCGGCTGAGACACTATCTGGCTATTTATAGAAAGCCTGGCTCAGGGATCATCTTAGTGAGTGTGTGCGTAGGCACTGGGCTGTGGTCTAGGAATATTCCTTTTCCCTCCAACATCTCTTGGCATGGACCCTGACTTCAAAGAACTTCCATTCTAATGGGGATATGGGATGGAATGTGAAACACAGTAGAGGGTGATGAGGGAAAGGAGAGAACCAGACAAAATATTGGAGGAAAATTTGAGGAGAGAAAAAAGACTTTTAGTTGAGGAATTACAGAACCAGAGAGTTGGAAGGGCCCTCAGCAACCAATCCATACACTAAGAAGTCCCAACTCTAACAGAATCTTTTTTTTTTTATTTTGGAGGGGGGAAGACAGGGGAATTGGGGCTAAGTGACTTGCCCAAGGTCACATAGCTAGTAAGTACGTCAAGTGTCTGAGGCCGGATTTGAACTCAGGTCCTTGTGACTCCAGGGCCAGTGCTCTCTACTCACTGTACCAGCCAGCTGCACCTCTAGCAGAATCTTACAAACGGCTCCAGGCTGGCTCAAAGGCCTTCAGTGAGGGAGAGCCTGTCACTTCTGCAGCAGCTAATTCCACTTCTGCATGCCTCGAATGGTCATGATATTATTCCTTATATCAAGCTTACCTTTGCCCCAGCAATTCAGGATCATAAGGTAATAGGCAGCATTTGCACATCACTTTAAAGTTTACAAAGAACTTTATAAATATTCTCTCACAACAACCCTGCTAATATTACCCTCTTTTTACATATAGAGAAACGGAGGCAGACAGACATTAAGTTACTTGCCTAAGGTCACAAAGCATTTGAACTCATGTCTTACTGACATGGGTTCCTTCCAGGTCCTGTGTGCTATCCACTGCACCATCCAGTTGCCAGATTAAGAGATAGGGAAGAATTTAGAGATGATCTAGGCCTGACCATGTCATTTCACCATTAAGGAAAGGGAGACCCAGAGAGGTGACTTTTCCATAGTCACATGGGGGTATTAAGTAGCAGCCATAGGAATGAAACAGAGTCCCCCCCCCACTCCAAAGCCAGTTATTCTGCCCCGATTGAGCACTTGCTCACTCTTGAGTTGTAACCATTTAACCCTCCTGAAATGCGTCCACCTCCTCTTTATGCCTCTTCAAATTCTATTAGTCCTTCAATGTCCAACTCAAGGCCAATCCTTTCCGTGGGTCTTTCCTTAATGACCTCAGCCCTCAATGATCTCTCACCCTGTTTGCTATAGAAACGATAATGAAAACTTTGGCTGGGATTTGTTGAGCACTTCCTAGGATTTGAAAAGATCATCAGATCTTCTGCACTTCACTACAATCTCCAATGTAGATAAGGTACCATTACTTCCATTTTCCTGAAGCTGATCATTAGGCTCCAAATAACCCTGTGACATAATTCATTTTAACATTTAATGGCACCTTGCAAAACTGTAATGATTCATTTTAGTTTTGAAGAAAAGGTCTGGAAGTACCTGTCCCTTCTTTGCAGAAGGCGACTCTTGGTGTGGATCGGTACTGAGAATGTCCTACTTGGTTAGTATGCTGTTCAGTTTTGCTGAACTGGTTACACACACACACACACACACACACACACACACACACACACAACAGTTCTCTAGGAGATGGTAGGAGTGGTATATTAAGAAATGTAGTTGAGGTTAAAAAATAAAAGAAATCAATAAAATTTAAAAGTTACTTAAAGTGCCTGTTGTACTCTTTGTGTCTAGCAATCTCATGGTAATTATATAGTGACTCGCATTATCATCCCTCATAATTCTGTCCTATATTATTACTTATGATGCCAATCAACAATCAAGAAGCACTTAATAAGTGCTCTCTCTCTCTCTCTCTCTCTCTCTCTCTCCCTCTCTCCTTCTCTCCTTCTCTCCTTCTCTGTCTCTGTCTCTGTCTCTGTCTCTCTCTCATTTCAGGCACTGGCAAGAGATTTAGGAGAAATTGCCCTCCATATTGGTGGATTGCCTTTGGTTAACTTATGGGAGGACATAGCTGAGCGGTGTCTGGCTGGGTTGCAGTCTCCAAAGACGAAGGAAGCACTGAAGAGCTTGTGATATTCTCCATTCCAGGCAAAGTGGCCTGTTGCCTGTATTTTGTACAAAATACACCAAACTGTCTCCTGCTCCTGAAATGCACTCTTTTCTTACATCTGACTCACAGAATCTCTCATTCCCTTCAAAGGAGAGTGGCCACATCTTACATGAAGCTTTCCATGATTCCCCCCAACATTAATTCTCTCTCCCTCTGGTGTGTGTCATTTTGTATCCATTTATTTGTGTATCCCAATCCCCCAATACAAGATAAGGCCACTGAGGGTCGTTATGGTTGTTCAGTCGTTTCAGTCGTGTCCGACTCTTTGTGAGTTTTCTTGGCAAAGACACTGGAGAGGTTTGCCATTTCCTTCTCAAGCTATTTACAGATGAGGAAACTGAGGCAAACAGGGTGAAGTGACTTGCTGAGTCTGAGGCTGCATTTGTACTCATGAAGAGGAGTCTTCCTGACTTCTGGCTTGGGGCTGTATCCACTGTGTCACCTAAGTTTGGCCTTTTCGTTTTTTGCCTTTGTATCTCCGAAGCCAGTAAAGGACTTGCACATAGTAGAGACTTAATACATATTTGTTCACCTGAATTGAATCATCTCAATAGAAGCATCGGAGAATTGATATTTAACTTTTCCTTCCTCGGTGCCCTATTTTGCCTCCAAGATCCACAAACTCTTTAAGGATGGGGGCCCCTCTGTTACTTTATGTTTTGGTGTGGCTGCTTATCAGATTGTCATTCACAGAGTGGGCCTCTCCAAATCCTTGTTGAAATAATGAATGTGATACTGAAGGGCGGCATTTAGCAGTCACTGCCCATTCCCTGAAAAGAACATCATTAAGCCCTTTGTTTCCTGGACACCAACAGGTTTTTCAAATAAACACATTGGATTTCCAGATTAGAAAATTTATTTTCAGAATCATAGAATCTCAAAGTGGGAAAGGACCTCAGAAACCAACCAACAAACAGTGGAGAGTATGCCGGACCCAGTGTCAGGAAGACCTGAATTTAAATCTCATTTAACACACTCAGTAGCTGTGCAACCTCTTCTCCATTTGCTCATCCTTAAAATGGGGGCATTGGTACACCTCCCTTCCAGAGTTGTTGTAAGGGTAAAGTCAGATGATATTTGTAAATAACATTTGTAAATCAGATAGTATTTGTAAAGAGCTTTGCAAAACTTAACATGCCAAGTAAATGCTAGTTAGCTATTAGGATTTCTAAGGCAGGGGTTTTGTGCCTTTTTGGTATCAGGGACTCTTTTGGCAGTCTGTGAAACCCAGTCCCTTCTCAGAATCATGGTTTTAGATGAGTAAAATAAAAAGTAAAGGGTCACAAGGGGCAGGCAGCTAGGTGGTGCAATGGACAGAGTTCTAGCCCTGGAGGCAGGAAGACTCATCTTTCTGAGTTCAAATCCAGCCTCAGGCATTTACTAAGTGTGTGACCCTGGGAAAGTCACTTCACCCTTTTTGTCTGTTTCCTCATCTGTAAAATGAGCCAGAGAAGGAAATGGCAAGCCAGTTCAATATCTTTGCCAAGAAAACTCCAGATGGGATCATGAAGAGTTGAACATGATTGAACTGAATGAACAAAAATAGTCACAAAGGAAATCAAATATTAAAATACATTTCTCAAAAATTTAAATAAAAAGAATCAAGTTCGTGGTACTCAGGTTAAGAGTCCTTTCCTAAGGCCTGTTCTGTATCTTAACCTATGATCTTAGGATCATAGGTTATGCCTATGGGGGGCCCTGCCTAGGAGCAGGGTGTTGCCTGCTCCTCTTCTTCTCAGCACTGAATCAGACCCAAGGATGACCCTGGTTGGACAGAATTGAGAGAAGGGTGAACAAAGATGGAGGTGAGTGTGTTAGAGAAACAGACACTCTGAGGGTGTGTAGATGAATCTTTTTCTGAGAATGTGCCCTGTTAGTCCAAGAGTAACTATGTGTTCTATCCCTGGAAGTGACTTCTGGATTATCTCAGCATCTTCTTTGTTTTCCTGCTTGGGCTCTAAGTGATCCCATCCTGGTACGTACAATGCTTGAGCCTATGAAGTCCAGCAGAGATCTGGGGCTCTGCATAAGTATGGCAGCAGTTTATGGGGACACTGTGCGCTTTCCAAGCACGATGGGCAAATTGGCCCAATCTTCTTTAATGCAATCTCGTACGAGATGAGTTGAACGCGGGACCTTAGGAAACCAATAGAAAACTTGACTGTTTTCAACCAAATAAAAGTGAGGTGGAAATGCAGGTCAGTGATTTCCTGGGCAATCGCATTCTTGTCAGGAGAGAAGTGAAAGGCAGCCGGGTACCATTCACCGCAAATGCGTTGGGTAATTTTGTTAAGTATATGTTATTCCTCTCAATGTATTTTAGCTTAAAAAATGCTTTCTGATTCCTGGATGTTGGAAAAAGTCTACAACTACAACCTAAATAAGATGCCTACTGTAAGGTTAGGAAGTAGACACGTTTATGCTTTCATAGGAGAATTACAGATTTATCGATGGATTTTTGGCTGATTGCTTAAAGGCAGGCTTTCTGACAGAGGCAGTGTGGTGTTGTAGGAGAAGCAGCAGGATGGCGCTATGGAGAGTGGGGCCAATGGGAAGCCAGAGCCTGGTGCAAACCCCACACCTACCTCTTACCACCTGCATAACCTGGGGCAAGGCCCTTCTCCTCTCTAGGCCTCAAGTTTCCTCATCCGTATAAAGGGGGCTGGGCTGCATGGCCTCTGAGATCCCTTCCAGTTCCAAGCCTATGATTCTGAGGATTGATCTGGAGTCAGTGGCTCTGCAGGTAACCCTCAGAGTCACCCACGGACAGGAAGTCCTTTTACCTCTCTCTCCACCTCAGTTTCCTCACCAACAAAATGAGGGGGCTTGACTAGATGGCCTCTAAGTTCCCTTTTAATTAGAAAATTTTAGGACTTAATTAATGAGCCTTTAAAAGCAGACTGTTCAAATTAAAAACATTTCAAAGACCTCAAATTTTTCAGTGTGGGCACTTCGTTGACCTCTACAGCTCAGGACAAAACAACAACGTATCATCTCACGGAGCTTCCAGAGGCTCGGGGGTTGGGTGTCCTGCCCCATAGTATTTGTCACAGGCAGTATTTGAACCACCGTCTTCTTGAATCCAGCAGCTCCCTATTGACCCTTGGATAAAATACAACGCGTCCCTCTCTCCCCCTCTCTCAGTCTGGTCTTTGAAGTTCTCTGTGATCTAGCGAAGGCCTGGAGGGGCAGCGAGGTGGCACCGTGGTGCATAGAGCCCCAGGCCTGGTATCGGGAAGACTCATCTTTCTGAGTTCAAATCTGACCTCGTACACTTGCTAGCTGTGTGACTCTGGGCAAGTCACTTGACCCTGTGTATTGGCAACCAAAAATGGGCTCCTTAGCACTTAGTCCACAAGTGCCCTTGACTAGTTTGGCTTTTTCCCCTGAACTGAATGCTGTTTGTATGTTGGACTGGAGTAAGCTTGTCGGCCCCTTCACCTTGCTTCCCTTGCTTAAGCTGATGGAAAGAGCCTGTGCTTTCCCGGTCAACCCCTTCACCTTGCTTAAGCAGATTGAAAGAACCTGTGCTTTCCCCGGCGTACCTTACACCCCCGCAGAAGCTGGATGGTTAAAAGCAGCTCCCGTTGGAGCCAGAGGCTACAGCCACAGCCACAGCTGAAGCAGGAGCTGCCAGTAGCAGAGCTGACCTACGGGAGGAAGCTGAACAAAGACTTCAGGCCAGTGGGTAATCTTTTTACCATAGAGGTGGAAGCATGATTTTGCTTTACGCAATCATGCTTCTCTGTAGCCTCCTGGTTACTCTTGTAAGGCGTACTTATTGGGCCTGGAAACTTTTCATTAATATGTCAAAATGGGGATGCTGGTTCATGGGTTGGTTACTGTGGAGCCTAAATATATGTTTTGATTCTTCTGCCTTCTACTTTGAGAGTTTCTTATATCCGGCGGTTCCGAACCTTTCAGACATGTTTATGATCCTCTTTGAGATTATAAACTCTGCCCTCCTAATACATTTGGCGACGAGGATGGGATCGCTAGGTATAAGATCTCTATTTAGAAGCAGAACAATTCCAGAGGAAGAGATGAATATCCCAGGATGGGAGGATCCATTTTATTCCTCCCTAGCAAAAGAATTGGCTAAAAAAGCTGGACCCTGTGAAAACTGGGAACCAAGGCTACGGAGAGGAGATCCTAGGGATTTAGAAAAGTGTTTACAAGAAGTTGGGATTCAGTCAGGGGCATCACTATCTAGGCAAAGCTGGATAGTGTTATCAGCCTACCGGCTAGTATACGAAAGATTGAGATTAAGTGAAAGACATGGGGGCACTCCTACCCCACAGCAAGAAGGGGAATCTCAGATAGCAGGAGACCAAACTGACTCAAATGAGAACTTTTCTATTAATGTGGCTAAGAGCAACAGGAGACCAAAAAAGCCCAGAGTGCATTTCAACCCAGCCCAGAAAGAGCCTGACTGCCTGCTTCGTCCTAGCCATGGTGGCAGAGGAAGTGAGTGGGGGGAAAATGAGACAATGTTAGGGGCTGAGGCACAAAACACTACTGGGGTTCAGGATGTCCCTCACACAGAGAATAGGAGATGGTTAAATGATCAGACAAGGGCTCAACCCATACAAAGGAGGAAGACAGAAACCCGAGGTGAAGATTCAGTTACAAGGGAAATTCAGGAAGATTTCTCACCGCAAGAGGTCACAGATATTTTGAGTAGATTCAGCCAAAGAATAGGAGAACCATTGATATCTTGGATGGTAAGACTCAGTGATCAAGGGGCCAGTGGAATATCAGTAGATAGGACAGACTGCATGAGATTCATAGGTATCAGCCATGATCCTCTAGTTCAACAAGCTTTTAGGGAACATCATCAGCAAGGAGATGGTGATAGCAGGACTACTCTGTTGGCATTAGCCGCTGTGGGATGCAATAAGAGATATGCTACTGATTCTATGTGGCCCACTGAGCACAGACCCTGGTATTCACTTAGAGATTGTATCATGAGACTAAAGGAGGAGGTGATGAAGACTGCCATTATGATAGGAACCGCAGACAAATATTACAATGATCCAATGGGACTGCCTCATAGGAATTTAATAATTAGGACACCCTGTTGGCCTCAGTTTCCTCATCTGTAAAATGAACTGAAGAAGGAAATGGCAAAACCCCTCGAGTGCCTTTGCCAAGATGGGGTCACAAGGAGTCAGGCACGACTGAGAACGACTGAACAACGAGTGATCTAGCTCCCACTGTCATATTATCTCCCTTCGCACACTCTTCCTTCTGGTCTAATTGGCTTTCTAGTCACATGACACCCCACTTCCTGCTCCTGTGTCTGTCCCCTGAGTCTAGAATGTACTCCCTCCCTCCTCACTTTGCTTCCTACAGTCACGAGGCTCATTCCAGTCACTGCTTGACTCCATCTCCCCCCAAAGACCTTTTCCCAATTCTTCTCGTTAAGGCTTTTTCCTACCGGAAATGACTTCGTGTTAGTTTCCGCATACTTTGAATTTTCTTATTCAAATATATATTCAGTTCCACAAATCAAGCATAAACTCCCTGAGGGCAAAGACCGTTCCCTTTATGTCTTTATATTCTCTAAACTGAGCTCAGCGCTTCAAATACAGTAAGGTTGAATTTAAGAGTTAAGAAGAAGTCTACCGCCCTATTCGCTATGCTAGCCTCTTTGTGTTTTAGGATGGCCAGCGTGGACACGACCATTTGTGAGAGGAAAGGAGCAAATAGTTGGCTATCAATTCAGTAAAGATCATGAGACTTTAATCCCAGCCCCCTACCCGCCGTATATAAAAGGGAAATCAGGCAAGTTTGTTTGGAAAAAAACCACCCTGGAAGCTGGGTAACAAAATGGAGCGGGTGTTCAACTACAGTTTTTGCAAAATGTATAGGAGCTTGTTTCTCAAATGGGAGAGTTAATACATGTTGTGTACTTCCTTATTTCTGTTGAGGGACCCAGGTTCTTTCAGTCACCCAGACTTTCAACCTTGAAGTCATCCTGGACTCTACTCTTGCCCTGTAAATAGTGGGCCAACTCATGATTCCCCAACTGTAACAGCTCTTATCTCCATCCCTTCCTCTCCACTCATCTGGCCACTATCCTAGACCAGGCCTCATCACTTGAATGAATGATTGCAATACCCTCCTCATTGGTTGTCTGGATCCAGGTCTGTCTCTTTTCAGTCCATCCTCCGCAAAGCTGTCAAATCACAAATCTTACCACCTCCCTTCCCAGCTGAATAAATTCCAGTGCCTCCTTATTGCCTATAGCATCAAACATATAAAGCCCTTCCCAGTCTTGTTTCATCCAACTTTCCCCAGCCCTATTGTAGATGACTTCTGTGAATGCTCTCTGGTCCAGCCTGATAGCTTTCACAGTCGACACTTTATCACATGCCTCTGTTTCCACAGGCTGATATTCATTACTGGAATATACTCCCTCCTCACCTCAGTTTACCTCCACAGTCTGAGCTTTCTTCAAAGCTCAGCTCAAGCAGCATCTTCTACATGACCTCGCTCCTAAGGAGCTTCCAGTGCCTCCCCCAAAAGTTACCTTATGTCTATTTGATATGTACTTAGAGTTGTATATTAGGCCAGATTAGATAATGCATTAAGTGCTTGCCATGTGCCAGGCACTGTGCTAAGTGCTGGGAATGCAAACACAAGCAAAAGAAAAACAGTTCCTGCTCTCAAGGAGGTGACATTCTAAGGGAAGAAGACAGTACATCCAAAGGAGTTGGGAGGTGGAGGAAAGGCACATGGAGGGAGATGTGGGAAAGGCTTCTGCTGAGTAAGAGCCAAGCCGGGTTAGGAATGAGTAGAACTGAGGTGGCTACTTCCTCACATGGAGGTTCCTAAGGCGAAATTAGACGCTGGAGGAGGAGGCAGCAAGAGTAGAGGCGTTGGCAGTGTGAGAAGGTCACTAGGGCAGCCCAGGGAGTCAGGGGCTGAGCTGGGCTAGGCATTATCTTATCTCCCCTAATAGAATGGAAGCTCCATGAGAGAGGGGACTCTTTTTTATTTTGGCCATTACTTCACTAGCACTTAGTAAGTGCCCGGAACATAGTAGACATGTCATCAATGCATGGTGGACTGAATTGTGGAATCCAGTCTTTTTCTTAAGACATCCAATGAGGAAAAATCAACTATCTTCCAAGACTATCCAACTATCATTCCAATTTGTGACAGTGCTTATATGTTTTCATTTACACGCAGTCTAAATTTGTCTCTTTGTAACTTCCTCTATATGAGAAGTTTTAAATTTTTCCTGGGTGTCATGGACTCCTTTGTCAGTCTGAAGTAATCTGTGGACTCCTTCTTAGAATAATATTTTAATATGCATAAAAGAAAAAAGATAGGATTACAAAGGAAACTAAGTACAGTCATATCTAGATACAAGTTTTTTCCCATCAAAGTTCCCAGTCTCCCTGAAATCCTTCTCAGACTCCTTGGGAAGAGTGGAGCCAAGGTTAAGAACCCCTTCTCTAGAGCATGTGGTACAGCTTTCTCAAGATGGGCTACTCTGGCTATGCTCCCCCACCTTGCCCACCAGGTGAACTTCAGGTTTATAGGGCCCACCTTAAAGGACACGCCTGCTGCCAGGACAAGTCAGCCAGGGGCAGCTGTTGGTCAGGTTAGGGTAAGTTCTGTTCTCAGGTAGTCATTTGAACAAAGTCTGACCAATTTTCCAACTGACAGCCATGATAAAGTACTTCTTGAATGATGATTTGGGCATGGGGAGAAATAGAGAATTAGGTGCAAAAAATTTCTTACTGTCTTATTCTTAAGCTAACAAAGGGCATCACTCAAACCGGGAACAGACCTGTGAGCAGCTGATGAAATTCACAGACTGGAATGTGCAGAATGAAGAGCTCTGTCTTTATCAATCCACAGCCTTTTCAATATCCCTGTTTAATGCATCTCTGTGATAATCATCACCTTTTGATAGAGAGATTACCAGATAATGTTATCAAATCACTCTAATGATTAAACAAGGTACAGGAGCCCTGGAGCACTGGAACAATGCCTGTGAAGCATGAGTTTGTCCTTCAAAGTGGCAAAAAAGGGAAAGAATTAGGATCAATTTAAGCAGAAGAATGAATTTGGCTGGGAGGTGGGGACCATGTTTATATATATCTAAGAGGGAATAAATATCTTCTAATTAGCTCCATTGCTTTGCAGAGTCTTTCTTTTTCATCCATTCTTTTGTTTGCTTTAGGATGAGGTGAGGAGCGAGGAGGTTATGGCTGTCATGGTGTCTTTCTACATGCCTCGGCTATTTCCCAACATTTCACATTTTCCATTCTTCATCCACAGTGGAAATCTACAAATCAGCCAGAAAACAATTTGTGGCTATTTGTGAGTTTTACATCTAAGATGTCAAAAAAGCTGTTAAGCATAATTGGAGCTCAGACCCACATGTAATCCCATGGTTAAGGCCGAAGAATTAGCAATCAACTACGGTGTTACTGAACCACAGCACACAGGAAGGCAGATTGCCCTGTGGTAAGAAGAAGCTCCCCTACTAGCTGAAATGGCCAGAAAATAGATGGCTTGCTCAGTTTATTACATATGATATATAAATAGAAGGCAAAGGAGTTCTTATTATGTGAAACTTTACTGATACATAACCACCAACTAAGACAGATCACTGAGACAGGGAAAGCACCAATATAAGGCTATTACCCACATTTGGGATTCTTTGGCTAAATTCCAGGGCTCCAGAACAAAGGCTCCTATTTAGCTGATGGACCCCCATTATCTACCTCTCTAAGATCAAAGTCAGGCCCCCTCCCCCTCAAATCTCATCAAATATAGCCAATTGCTAGAACTTTCCCCTAATTTTTTTCTTGTGCACAGTTTGCTAGAAAAGAAAACCCTTTAGTAGGAACAAAGTCATGGCATTTCAGAGCTGGAGGAGACTTGTAGAGATTATGTAGAGATTAAGCAAGGCAGCCTCTTAATTTTACAGATAAGGGAAGTGCAATCTGGAAAGATGCAGCATCCAGCCTAGATCCACCCAGCTAGTTGTTGGGTGAACTAGGGAGAAAATCCAATCCTCTGGCTCAAGCCCACAGCTCTTTCTACACATGTAGCTACTTGGTCTCTCTTATTCTTTGTACTCATAGTATCACAAGACTGTTTTCCTTTAGAATTGGAAGGGTCCTTAGAGGCCATTAAGGCCAACACCCTCATTTTATAGATGTGGAAGTTGATGCCCAGAGAGGCTAAGGAACTTGTCTGGGGTCACACAGCTAGTAAATGTCTTAGGTGAGATTCGATCCCAGGTCTTTCTGACTTCATGTCCATCTCCCCAAGGCTTCCCAATCATTTAATCCATTTTTCATGCTTTGGAGCTATCTCGGATTGAATGGCAGCATTACATTCCCTTTAATCCAATAAGCAGTACTGAATGCCTACTGTATGCAAAACACTGTGCTTGGCTTTGGAAATAAAAATGATAGTGACCCTCTTTTTGAACCACTGGCTCATGCCATTTCATTTGCAGCCTTGCCAGGTGGCTGCCTGTGGAATATAATGTGTAAGTCAGGTGGGCTATTGTCCATCGTCCTTTCTATAGGAGCCAAACAGCTTTTAAAGCAGTCTTGCCCTGGTCACCACTGATTCTTTGTTGATCAATCTAGAGACTGATGCCCAGCCTCTTAGCTCGAGTGCCAGTAAATAGTGTAGCTTCTCACTGATGCCAAGAGGAAGCTCCTATAAGTTGAGAGACATACACCTGCAGCTACAGTTAGGGCCATGACCCCCAATCAGCTAGAGTCCACCGACAAGGGCCAGTAGAGCTTAAAACGCCCAGGAATCAAGAGGACAGCAGGGGTATGTGAGCCTTCAAGCAGTCTAGACAAAGGCCCAACTGGAGCCACACCCCTCCTTAGCTGACATCTCCATTGAATGCACAAGGTGCTGAAATCCTTCAGTATAGTAGGGACTTGCTGTTCTCATGGCACCCACTTTCTCAGATCGTAGGGAAGGATTTCTGCCAGGTTGGGGTGGGGGTGCTTTGTGATTCCTGTTGGGATGCCAATGAAGGATATTTTATCCCAAGCAGTCTCTTTCTTTACAATGTCCTGGATTCCTTCCCCAATCAGCCCTTGGTACAAATTTGTATGTCTCCCTCTGGGTCATGACATTACATACTAGAAAAAGTCCCCCCCCCCATCTTATACAGCCTGTGACTACCTTTGTGTGATAGACAAAGAGATGCTGGACTGGTATATGCTGATCAAGCTGCTAGGGATGACAGCAGCCATTGGGAACTGGAATAAGACCAGGCTTCTTAGGCTTTTGTCTGAGGAAGGCTCTGAGGCTTCCTCTGAATCTACTTCAAAAGGAAAATACATGGGCAAGATGAGGGTGCCCACTCAATTTATTTCCTAGGGTGAAAATGAGGCCAACATAATAAAAGGTGAACACATTGTTGGGAACATTCATTTAGTTCCAAAATTGTAGATTTCTATCCTTTTAGCTATTGATACTTTCATTTCTTTTTCATTTTATTGCCTTTAGATAAGAGTTGAATACATAAAGAAGCTGTTTCAATTAAAAAGATGTATATGTACTATACACCTTTTCTATATACATGAAGTGTCTGAGCATATGTGTCTATGTATAAATGTAATTTTATATGTGTTTATCTTCTGAGAGAAAATGCTTGCAGGTAGGGATTGTTTTATGAATTTCATTTAGTGAAATTCACCAGTGCCTGGCAGAGTCCCTGGGACACAGGAGGTACTTAATAAATGTTCATTTGCTGGCTTGTTTGAATTAGACTCTAGCTCCTAGAGACTCAGGACTATCATGCTTTTGTATTTCTATCTCCCATGTGCCCTACGTGCCTAACACAGAATAACATTTAAAACATTCTTGTTGGTCGATTGATTCGCAAAGGTTACGTCAGCAGTCCAGAGGCTCTGGCAAGCTCTATGATTCTGGAAAGACTTTGAGGATGACCCCACAATGGTCTGAGTGACCTTTCCAAGGAACTGCCTAGCCATATCCGGAGATGCCCACCACCTGGAGGTTGGCCCCTTGTTGATGGATATTTTCATCACAACAAGCCATGGAACAAAACAAAACATAATTTACACTAGTGTACAATCCTTTTTGTCTCCTTTCTGTTTCTGCAATGAGTAGGCCAGAAGGTATTAAGATTAAAGTGGTTTTGAGCCCATCTAAAAATGTTAACTTTCCTGGTGGTTGGGAAATAGTCTTGTAAGATAGGAAGGCATGGGATGGGTTGTAACTTGCATCTTTAGAGAGATTATTCCCACATCAATCAGAAACAATTTACTGTAGATAGTAATTTAAGATACTTTGATAAGATAAGATACTTATTTCATTGCCTAAATATTATATTTTTAATTTCAGCTTTGTGTTTGGCTTGAGGTCGACATTTAAAAGCACCATCCTGAGTTTCTTTTTCTTACCTACTTAAATTTGCTTTTTCTTCCCAGGGGATCTCATCTGGGAGCCTTGTCATATGCACATACCATCCAACACTATGCCCTTCACACAATTAAGAATGCTTGTGGGCATGCCATGGGGATGGCATTGGCTTTTAGAAAATTGAAAGAATGTTAATTGTGGCCAAGAGGGGTGTGTGTGGCTTTTAAAAGGACAGTATAAAAAAACAAAGGTGAGTAGTGGTGTCTAATCCCCCCCATCCCTATCTCTCTTTCTGCTCCTTATACTTTGTTTGTTTGTTAACTTAACATAGTATTGGCTCCCAATTACATGTGAAGATAATTATTAACATTAATTTAAAAATTTTTCTGAGTTCTGAATTTTCTCCTTCCCTCCTTCTCCCAGAAAGGTAAGAATTGTAAGTAGGTTTTGTATGTGCAGTCATGCAAAACATATTTCCATATTAGTCATCCTGTGAAAGAGAAAACAGACCAAAATGGGAAGAACACTAAGAACAAAAGAAAATAGCTTTGATCTACATTCAGACTCCATCAGTTCTTTCTCTGGATGTGGATGCCATTTTCCATCATGAGTCTTTTGGAACTGTCTTAAATCATTGTATTGCTAAGAACAGCTAAGTTATTCATAGTTGAACATGGTACAATGATGCTGTTACTATGTATAATGTTCTCCTGGTTCTGCTCACTTCACTTTGCATCAGTTCGTGTAAGTCTTTCCAGGGTTTTCTGAAATCTGCCTCTTCATCATTTCTTATTGCACAATAGTATTCAATTATATTCATATACCAAACCTGTTCAGCCATTCCCCAACTGATGGGTATCCCCTCAATTTCCAATTCTTTGCCACCACAAAAAGAGCTGCTATGAACATTTTTTTGGTACACGTGGGTCCTTTTCCCTTTTCATGATATCTTTGGGATACAGACCTTGTAATGGTATCTCTGGGTCAAAGTCTACACACAGTTTGATTGCCCTTTGGGCATCCAATTCCCTTGTGTTCCCCAAGCTGATTCCACCATACCTGGAAATTACATTCAATAACTGCTAAGCCCTTGAGAAGCACAGCCAGGCTTTGGCTAGACTCAGCTACTTTTTGAGAATAATCAGAAGTAGCACAGAATCTCCTTCAGGTGTTCTTGATTTCCAGGTACATATACTGGTCCTCCAAAGACACCAGGAAACAAGAGAACTATCAGCTGTTTTTTAAGTACTTCTGCATGCTAGTCCCAGAATCTTAATGTGTTGGAGGGATCCTGCCAGGCCATTTAGTCAAATCCATGTCCTCAAAAGAATTCTACTACAACAAACCCAGTAAGTGATCATCCAGCCCCTACTGGAAGACCTCCAAAAAGTGCGAACTCACTATTTTCCACAGCATTATAGTTTCAATAAAATTTAATTCAGCTAAACAAGAAAAGTGCCTACTATGTGCATGGAATACAGACAAATACAAACAACTCACATTCTTCTGGAAAGAAACAACATGTACATACATACGTAGATACCAAATAAGTGGAAGATAATTTGGGGGAGGCAGCAAGGGTGTAGGGGGGTTTGGGAAAGATCTAACATAGGAGATGATATTATAGTGATCACAGCAAAACCCAGAATGCTGTAGAGCCTCCTAAATGACAATGATAATCACACGAATGAGATTAGCCCAACTAGCCACACTGGAATAGCCAAGTGGATGACAAAAGCTTATCCTTCTTAATTCTAGTGACTTCCTTCTCTTAGCTATTTCTCATTTCTCCTGTGTATAGCTTGCTTATACATAGTTGTTTGCTTGTTATCTGCTCTGTTGACCTCCTGGGGGCAGGGATTATACTTTGCCTTTCTTCCTATCTCTAGTGCTTTGTCAATGTCTGCTACATCATAAGTGCATTAATAAATGTTTATTGATTGACTGGATGACAGCCATTCAGACTACAATATGCAATTGGGTTAATGACCCATGGAACTTGACCATGAGAGCACAGGCCATAGACAGACATTATAGAAGGACCAGAGGCTGTGACCAGGGGTGAATAGAAGGAAGACAATGAGCTGGCTTGCTGATGGTAAGTTATTGAGAGAATTTCATGAGCCCTTAAGCTTGTCCCTGAAAAAAGGTCCATCTTTTTAATCCCAGAACCCCAGAATCTCTACCTTATGAGGGAGATCAGCTAATCAAATCTGGATTTGAATCAAAAGCCTCAGTACAACAAATTTGAGCAGCAGTCATCTAGATTCTTTTTGAAGACTCTCAGTGATGGGGAGCTCACCACCTCATTCTAATTTGGAGTAGTTCTAATCATTAAGGAGAGTTCCCTGGAATTGGGCCTAATTGGGCCTTTATTACAACTGCCCCACAATGTTCCTAGTTATGCCTTCTTTGGCCACAAAGAACAAGTATAATCTCCCTTCCATGTACCAATCCTACATATGCTCAAACTCAGCTCTAATATCTCCCCCACCCCCAATCTTCTTATGTTTCTACCTTTCTCTCAGTGATGCCCTATAGCTGCAAGTCCTGGAGCACCAGGGTCTCTGAAGAGCTAACGTTGAGGGTCACCCAAGGGAAATGGAGGAAATGTGAGGAGGCTATAACTCACTCCCAACTAAGAACTGCCTACAGGAAACATCCTAAAAGAGACCATTGGAGAAATGTGTGATCAGAAATGAACGTAGGCTGGCCAGCTGGGCAGAGTGAGGGGTCAATGATAGACAGCCTGGAGTGCTCGAGAGAACCCTGATCAGGTTAGGTGGATCCTTTCTGGGAGGATATGGACAAGGATGGCTACACGGTGGCAGGCAGGGATGGCTACACGGTGGCAGGCAGGGATGGCTACACGGTGGCAGGCAGGGATGCGTTGTTTCAGTGAGCGACCAACATCCACAGAAGAGGCAAACTAGGTACAATAACAATGAGAGCCACACTAACAACAACAGAACAATGGAAACAAAAAGAGATCAGAGAAGCTTTCCTTCAGGAGGGGACAGCACAGGTGAGAGCTGAATACAGGATATTAACCATTCTGGGAGGAGGAGGTGAGTAAGGAGAACATTCTGTGCAGAGATGTGGAAGGGAAAGAAAGCAGACCGAGCTTGCCAACCCCTAGGAGGGGGGTTGGCCAGAATGGCGAGTGTACAAAGGGAAGAACTGAGCAGAGATGCTTGGAATGGGCTCTAGGTTTTCCTACCCATCCCACACTGCTCCCCTCACCCGGGCTAGTCTCCAGGCAAACTCTCCAAGAACAAAAGTGTAGGATCGGCAAGTATAACTTGCTATGTTGAAACATTCCGATGTGAAAAAAATGTAGATGGGGAGTGATGAGAATTATTACCATGAGGATTGGCTTAAGCATAGTCAAAACGTAGAGAAGCCTGCCTAAACATTTCACTTTGTAATTCTAGACTGAGCCTTGCTCTGGCCTCCATCATTCCTCTCTCACCCACCACCAGAGGCTCACACAGCCTTGCTCTTCACTCCTACTCCCCTTCCCTCCCGGGAGCTAACCTCTCAAGTCAGATTTGTGCCCTGTTTCAAACCACCAATTTGAGTGATGGGGGTACAGCAGACCAATGCTCCTTACCCTTTCTAATCTCTAAGTGTGTTGGTTCAAGGAGCCCGAGAAAGCAATGGCAGAAGGGAACAGACAGTCGTGACTCTTGCTCCTTCTTCCCTAGGATGCATCAGAAGCCCTAGATTAGATTTTCACCTGCAAGGAGGCTTAGAGGCCATCTCTCATGTCTGAACCTCTCATTTTACTAATGAAAAGACGAGAAGCCAGAGAGATGAGAGGATTTGCTCATTGATTCATTCCAGAAATAATCCTTGAGTCTCTTGTATTGTCAGAATGCCAAGTTACGTGTTACGACAAGGACCCACAGATGTACCAGGCGTGGTCTCTGCCCAGCAGCAGCTCACTCCACCTCCAGCAGGGGAGTTAAGATCTAACTTTAGGACAAGAGAGTAGGTGCTCAGTACTCTCTGGGCAGTGAAGGTAGGGACTGAGAGCAGGAGGAGAAGGAGAAGAGGCAGGAAGAGCAATCAATCCGATTAACTCTCTGCTGCAGCACCAGGGGTCAGCTGGGAATTCACAGGAACAACACTGGAAGGACAGTAATCAAGCCAGTCCTTTTAACCACTCAAGTCAATTAATCCTGCTCACTTTTCATCTCCTCCACATACAGAGCTTCCTGAGAAGGTGAAAGGGGGGCTCTCATGTTCACAAGAGATGGGGGAAAGGTTCCTTAAAG
The DNA here is from genome assembly GCF_011100635.1 of Trichosurus vulpecula. NCBI lineage: Eukaryota > Metazoa > Chordata > Mammalia > Diprotodontia > Phalangeridae > Trichosurus > Trichosurus vulpecula. The sequence goes on along the minus strand of NC_050581.1, from coordinate 198,614,688 downwards.
GAGACACAACATTTTCTTATTAACCGGCAAGTGAATGTTGCCCTGCTTATCATAGGTTCCATTTTTCCCCTTAGTTACTGATTGCTCTGTTGGCACTGACTTTTGCCAGGGGTGAGCCTCGCCTTTTTCTTGTTAGTGGACTTGTAGAAGTGCCGCTTTTTGGAAATTCACTGTCATTGGTGGTCCTGGGCCATCCTTGTTGTACCTGTCTATGCCTTCTTTCAGAGGGCTGAACTTGGTTAGGTACAGCCCATCCCAATGAAAGGGCATACTTCTCATGTGTATACCCTTGTGCTCTGAAGTAACCTTGATCTCCTGAGCAGGAAGGATCAGACAAGGCTTGGGCCTACATTACATTTGCCCTGGCTTCCTTATTAATAAGGTGGTTTCATTCACCTGGCATCAGAAATCTGAGTTTCGAGACCTGCCCCCGATATTTCTGAGCTGTGTCTGTCCCTCTGTCTCTCAGGAGCTGACTTTCCTCTTTGGTAAAACTGGTAAAGTAGTTGGAAGAGCTGACTTGTATGTGGTGAGGTAGCTATCGCTGGATTCATTTCTCATTTTTTTATTAGACAGGATGGGCATGTAAGAAATTATCTCCAGAAGTGCTGATGGCCTGCCATCATTCCCATTCTGTCCCACTTGCAGACTCATTAGATTCTCTCACAGTTGCCCATCCATCCAGACATACTCTGTAGTAGGGACAATTCACATCACTGTTAGTTCTCCTGACATTATCCAACCTGGCATTGTCCAAATGGAAAATGAGCAAGGGCATGTTGATTCAGGGCCAACACATGCTCTGCTGCTTCCATTTCTTATACAAAAGCCATCATGACCTTAACATGTCCAATCCTGAATACATCATATCCACCCCCGTGCTACCCCTTCTCCTAAGCCCTATTCCTGGAGTTGACTTCGCCTTTCTGGCCCACTTAAAATTGTGGCATTCTCTTAGATTCTTCCTTCTTTCCCTCATTTTCCACACCTTTTGTAACCACCAAGTCCTGTTAAGTTGACCTCCATAATTTCTTTCCACGTCTTCACCTATCTTCCCTTCCCATGGTCCACAGCCTAGTTAAGACTATTATAACCCTTTAATTAGCTCAGCCAAGGGGGATTCATATGTCTTATTCTCTTTGCCAAATCCAACTGCCCATAAAAACCTCTGAGCACAGCACCCCCTTAGCAAAGTCTACATCCTTAAGCAAAAAT